>NW_025422453.1:0-80038 GCF_011764305.1 Mustela putorius furo | reverse complement strand
AGGAAAACTGTTCTGTATGTCTTTGAATTTTGGATAATGTTACCATACATGTCAAAACCCTCAGAATGTGCAAAACCAAGGGTGGGCCCCTGATGTGAACGGAATTTTGGGTGATCATGATGTATTGGTATGGGTTCATTTAATTGTACACACATGTAGCATTCTGGAGGGGTTAGTGTTCCCAGTGAAGGGGGGCAGGGGGGATGTTTTGGGAATCGCTGTATTTTTTCCTGCTCTTATCCGTGTTCTGGAAAAAAAAAAACTACTTCTCTCTAAAAAATAATTGTATAATTATTAATCAAAAAATACACTGCAGCACAATAAAAAACAATACACTGACCCCCAGACACCAACAAATATCCAAGAATTAATTCGTATAACTAAATGAAGAACGAAATCTTCTGAAAAACAGCGTGTCCTAGTGAAAACATAATCATATTCTTAAAAGGCTTAAAACTTTCCTGGAAAGGCATTTTGTTGCCTTCATGCTTTCATTAGCAGGTATAGGTAAAATTAGATACTGAAGACCTTGAAGAAGAAAACCAGCCAGCATTATTGGCCGATCAGGGACTGGGCGGGCGAATGGAATGTTTTTTCTGAGGAAAGATAGAAGATTAACATTACCGTAAACGTAACTGCACTACACGGGATATTCCATCAGTCTGGAGGCACCTGTGCAAAGAAAAAGAAACATGAATCGGGCAGGGAAAAACGGATTGAGGGAGAAAGAGGAGAAAAATTAAGTATCAGTGTTAAGGTTTATAACCAAAGAGCAATTGCGACCAAAACTAATATTTTGCCAGCAGCCGTAGTGGGTAAGAACCCCAACAGATTGGGCAAGCTTTTTGTATTAATCCTCCTTGAAAGAGCATCACACAAACATTTTGCCAGTTTATCGATTGCTTAACAGGAACACCAATATATTGTTTTACACAGAAGAAAGATTCATCCATGTGTAGAATGGGAAGATCAAAAATAAAATGAACAATACTCATGGGAGTATAGTTGGGCAGGGGAAACATTGCCAAAACTATTGTGGACCAATCAGAGGAAAGGACAGCCCAAGATACAGCACAGCCTTTTTAATGTGGTTTTTTTACCCTCATCCGGTTTCGTTCTCCCTGCTCCACTTAGCTCACTGACTAGTCCCAACGGTGGTTTTAACTCAGCTTCAATCTGCCCCTTGCACGGACGCCAGTCCAGCGTCTCTCTCTTCCTCTTCTTTCCACACGCCAGCCCATGTTGTGTTGGTGACGTGTTCCTCCCCCTCATTCAGAGGAAAGCGTTCAAGAAGGAAATAAACTTTTTTTAATATTTAATCTGTTTTCAGATCAATCGCCCTAGCCAAAGGAAAACAAAAATCCACTCCTGAGAGATGGTTTGGTTGGACCCATTCAGCTTTCATTAATATTATGCTTATTGTTTCATAATACTGCATATTTTTTTTCACACATGTATTATTTAGCTTTAACTCGTTGGGCTGTAGATAAAAGCACAGAAGAGGTTCTAAAGTTTGGATTAACTGGTTTCAAACAGTCAGTAAGCGATTGAAAAGCAAGGAAAAGGCCTTTCTTCTAGTTTCCTGCTTTCCTTTGGGGCTTTAACTGTTTAATAGCCCTGAGGAAATGAGGGATTCTAGCACTTCGTCTTCAAGGACATGATAATCCAGTGGGGAGTTTAGAGCTGTTCTACACCAGCGTTAGGTCAGTGTTGACCAGCGCTCTTCCTCCCAGATCTAGCCTTCAACAAGATCCACCTCAGGACACAAAGCTGGTCACCTCTAACCTTCTTCCTGTGCACAACGTGGACGCTTAGAGAAGGAATTAGCAGTTAATTCAAATCCTCAACCAATTTATCGTTCATCCCTTTTTGTTATACTAGTTCTACTGCATAGTTTTTTTTTTTTAATTTTGGTGAAGGCCAACTATCATTTTTTTATGGCCAAATAGGTATTTTAGTTATTTATTTATTTAGAAGGAATTGAGAGAGAGAGAGATAATGGTGGTTGTGGAACAGCAGAAAGAAAGAGATGAGTAAAGTCTCAGAGTCCAGCTGCATGCTGAACCCTGGAAAGGAGCTTTATCTTTCTTACGACCTGGAAATCACCCACGTAAGCTGAAACTACTAAGAGCTGGATGCTTAACCAACCTTGCCCCTATTTTGGAAATGAACTGGGGTTCTGCGTGGGGTTAATCCAGGTTCCCATTAGGAAGAGAATACTGTTTTGCCACTTTCTTGTGCTTCTATTTGGGGATGTTTTTGAGTATCTTCTGATTATTACTATGTCAAGAACATCTGGGACACTCGGGGAAAACCAGTATACTTCTTTTTTTTCCTCTATCCCAAATACTGACAATGGCTTCGGTATACTGATCCTCAACCCCTAGAATAACTGTGGATTGCCCTTTTTGAAGAAGAGACCACTATCACTTTTCAGTGAGTGCACGAGACAAGGCTTTTCTTTCCATTTCTTTGGCTGCCTAGGGATCTTCATCCTTATCCTCATGGCTACTGACCACTATGTGGCCATCTGTGGAGCCCCTGCATTACCCAACAATCAACACGAGGTGATGGGTCTGTGCTATGCTTTTGACTATGGCTGTGGTGGAGTCCTCTTGTGCAATTCTTTAGCTCAGATGTTTCTGGCCTTCAGTTTACCCTTCATCATGGTCCCCCATGACTGGTCAAGTTTTTGGTGAACTTTTGCAGCCCTTGTAGAAAACTTACCTGAGCAGACAAAACTAGGTGATCAACCTATTCCTGGTGTCCAAATTGGGGCTATTCTCCCACTGAGTTAAAAAGAAGGAAGTTGTCCTGCTCATGTGCTTACCTCCCTCCGTTATCATCTGCATGTCACTAAATACCACATTGCGGAAAGGGAGGAGAAATGCCCTCTCCCCCACATTCTTGTGGTCATCCTGTATATTTATATACAGACATCCGTGCAACCACTTTCCCCATAAATAAGATTGCTAGCTGTGTTTTTTGTATACTGGAAGAGCTTGTTCAACCCTCTGACTGACACTGGAGGAGGAAGTGCAGAAGGGAAAGCTACCATAGGAAAATTAATGGCGAGCAAAGAAGTGGATTTCAGATGACCAAAGAAAGGAAGTTTCAAATCTTTCTCTCAGAGTTTAGATTTACCTAGAAGTCCATAAAGAATATGATCTTAATCGTGTTTCTTTAACTGTGGTAGTGCTATAAAATCCTGTCTTTGGACATGAGCACTACTTCCTTCAGGAAAATATCAATAAGGACCACACACATTGGTTGGGGTTATTCAGTTGTTATGTAGAGGAATAGACAGCATAAGCTACAAACAGCTACATAAGGTCTATAGCCTTCAGATGTGCTCTCATCACTTTGTCTCTGCCTGTCTTGCTGCCCTGCCCTAAATCTTGTGGTTTTTGATCTGAGCTTGCCCTGTCCTTCTTCATGTGGACTCCTGGTGTTCTCTGCTGCTCTGTAAACCACCACCCTGGAATATTTGCATTCAACAGACTGGAGGGTTTTCGTCTTCCAGTTTCTGTTATTAGACACTTGCGTGACATTGTTGACCATGAACCTTCAATGTAGTTGTTCTTCCTGATTTGGTAGAAAGTATCAGATTTCAAATAATTATAGGAGGTTCATGTTGTAAAGGACAGTATGTAATCCAATAATCCCCATTCCAATTCTTGGAGTTATATTCTTAAATCCCTTCTTTTAAAGATTTATTTATTTACTTGAGAGGAGGAGAGAGAGAGAGCATCTGCATGAGTGAGGGAGCAAGGGTAAAGGGAGAATCTCAAGCAGACTCCCCTAATTATGGAGCCCCCCGGCGTTTCCTGAGCTATCATGACCTGAGCTAAAGTCAACTGTCATTCAATTGAATGAGCCACTTACCCAGGTTCTCCTATATTCTTTTTGAAAATCATGTGATGTTTACACCTCCATCCTTCTAGAACAGTAACACATCTTGGTGAGGAAGAAAAAACTCACATTCTTTTGATATTAAGAAGACTTCAATGGTTGGATTTAAATGCCTATTGGAATTCTTTGGTAAAATCGACTTTATGCTTTTATATGCATTCCTTCTTAATTTGGGTGAGTGCTAGGTTTCTCTTGAATCATAGGGAAATTATCATGATATGTTTATAATATTTATTATCATAGATAAACCCAATTTAAGGATGATTATATTTATGTGGATTATATTTCTATTATGTAGAGTGCAAGCAGTAGGTAACAGTGAATTTTAAAATATTACTGGGACTAAATCAATAAAGGAGATAATCCAAAAGAGAATTTTAGGCTTTGAACAGAAATATTATATCACAGATATGAATTATGACAATTCCTTCCCTGAATAAGGAAAAAAAATATCACTGGTTGGTAAAAGTCTCAGGGATAAAGGAGGAAGGGGTGATAGATGGAACACGTGGCAATTTTAGGGAAGAGACACCCCCCCCCACTATTCTGTATGATAAGTGTAGTGGTGGATATATGACATAACACATATGTCAAAAAATCCATAAAACTTGACAACACCAAGAGTAAATCCTAAATGCAAGTTACAGACTTCAGGAATACTGTACCAATATTTGTTCAGTAGTGGTAAAAAATGTACAACCCCACTGCATGATGTCAGAAAAACATAAATTTGTGAGGGGACAGAGCATTACTACATTGGGACTTTTTTTTAAATGTATTTTTTATTTATTTTAGGCATAACAGTATTTATTATTTTACACCCACACCAGTGCTCCATGTAATCCCGTTTGCCCTCTCTATAATACCCACCACCTGGTACCCCCAACCTCCCACCCCATCCCCCGCCACTTCAAACCATTTTTGTTCAGATTGTTTTTTTTAGAGTCCATATAGTCTCTCATGTTCACCTCCCCTTCCAATTTCCCCCAAACTCCCTTCTCCTCTCTAACTCCCCATGTCCTCCAGTGCTATTTGTTATGCTCCACAAATAAGTGAAACCATATGATAATTGATTCTCTTTGCTTGACTCATTTCACTCAAGCATAATCTCTTCCAGTCCCGTCCATGTTGCTACAAAAGTTGGGTATTCGTCCTTTCTGATGGAGGCATAAAATACGCCATAGTGTATATGGACAACATCTTCCGTATCCATTCGTCCGTTTGAAGGGCATTCTTAGTTCTTTCCACAGTTTGGCGACTGTGGCCATTGCTGCTATAAATATTGGGGTACAGATGCCCCTTCTTTCCCTACATCTGGTATCTTTGGGGTAAAATACCCAGGAATGCAATTGCAGGGTCATAGGGAAGTTTCTACTTTTAATTTCTTGAGGAATCTCCACCCTGTTCTCCAAAGAGGCGGAGTGCACCAACTTGCATTCCCACCAAACAGAGGGTTCCCCTTTCTCCACATCCTCTCCAACACATGTTGTTTCCTGTTTGTTAATTTTTGGCCATTCTAACTGGTGTAAGGTGATACCTCAATGTGATTTTAATTTGAATCTCCCTGGTGGCCAGTGATGATGAAACATTTTTTCATGTGTCTGATAGCCATTTGTATGTCTTTATTGGAGAAGTCTCTATATATGGGACTTGCTGTTCATTTTGAGTAATGTTTCTGCAAAACTTAATCTTCTTTAAAAACATGTATTTTAAAAAATTCATGAAAATACATCATTATGCTAGTATAGTCCTTACAATAATTAACTTGAATTTTTATAAAAAAACATTATCATGTAAGTACATCTTTTAAACCACATATTTATGGCACTGAAATCATTTATAATTATGTTGGTATGCTATACAAATCTCCTTAATGAGAATAAAATATTTATATTTTCTGGTGTACCTTTTTTTTTTTTTAATGCTCTTAGCCCTCATGAAAAATTTGTAGCCAAATGCATTATCTCCATTTCATATGATAGTCTTGATAATTTTAAGTTGATATGCTTTCTCTTTTTCTTTTCCAGTTATATTTTCTTTTTTTATTATAAAGATTTTATTTATTTATTTGGCAGACAGAGATCACAAGTAGAGAGAGAGGCAGGCAGAGTGGGTGGGAAGCAGACTCCCCGCCAAGCAGAAAGCCCAATGTGGGGCTCAATCTCAGGACCCTGGGATCATGACATGAGCTGAAGGCAGAGGCTTTAACCCACTGAGCCACCCAGGCGCCCCTTATATTTTCATTCTTATAACATGCAAACCCTCGTCAAAAGTCTAAATACCAATAAATACAGAAACGGAAAATATTTTGGAAATAGCTTAAGTCTTAATAACAAATATGCATGGGTTTTCCTATTAAAAAAATAGATGGGTCCTAGATTCTGACAGAGTAATTCCATAATCTATGTCTTCAAATTTGCAGGCAGGGGGACACATGGGTGGCTCAGTTGGTTAAGCAGCTGGCCTTCGGCTGAGGTCATGATCCCAGCATCATGGTATCAAGTCCCCAACTCGGGCTCCTTGCTTGGCAGGGAGCCTGCTTCTCCTTCCGCTCTGCCTCTCATTCTGTCAGCCTGTGATCCCTCTCTCGCTCTCTCTCTCTCTCTCTCTGACAAATAAATAAATTCTTTAAAAAAAAAATTCTCAGGCAGGATTTTGTGCAATAAAAATGAGAAAGTCTGGCATCCAAAATGTTCTTGTCACAAGAAAATAATATGCAATTATGAGTGGTGATGGATTTTAGCTACACTTACTGCAGTGACTACTACTTCTCAATACTTAAATGTTAAAGAAACTAATTATAATCTCATGCTCATTTATATCTCAATTAAAAAAAAAAACGATGTTTACAACTGATTAAACATGAAAGCCACAGTAAGAAGTCTGAAACGTCATTTCTGTGGAAGTTGTTGATTTTATAGAATGCTAAAGTCTCACTAACGTGGAATGCATGTCTAGATTAGTGGCAGAAAACACATCATTAACCTAGGTCAATATAGTGTGCAAATAATAATTTTGATCATTAATAGTGTTCTGAAAGAGAAATTTATATTATTAAGACAGCATGATAATGAAAACAAATGATATCCACTATTTAAAGGAGGCCTTTCTTACACTGTTGGTGGGAATGCAAGTTGGTTGCAGCCTCTTTGGAGAAACAGTGTGGAGATTCCTCAAGAAATTAAAAAGTAGAACCTCCCTATGACCCTGCCATTGCACTATAGGGCATTTACCCAAAAGATTCTACAGATGTCGTGAAAAGAAGGGCCATCTGTACCCCAATGTTCATAGCAGCAATGGCCACGGTCGCCAAACTGTGGAAAGAACCAAGATGCCCTTCGGAACGGACTAACGGAATGGATAAGGAAGATGTGGTCCATATACACTATGGAGTATTATGCCGCCATCAGAAAGGATGAATACCCAAACTTTTTGTAGCAATATGGGGACAGGACTGGAAGAGATTGATCTGCTGAGTGAAATAAGTCAAGCAGAGAGAGTCAATTATCATATGGTTCCACTTATTTGTGGAGCATAACAAATAGCATGGAGGACATGGGGAGATGGAGATGAGAAGGGAGTGAGGGAAAATTGGAAGGGGGGAGGTGAACCATGAGAGACTATGGACTCTGAAAAACAATCTGAGGGGTTTGAAGTGGCGGGGGGGGGTGTGAGTGAGGTGGTCTGGGGTACCAGGTGGGGGGTTATTATAGAGGGCACGGATGCATAGAGCACCAGGTGTGGTGCAAAAAATAATGAATACTGTTATGCTGAAAATAAATAATTTTTTTAAAAAGAGGCCTTTAAAATGAATTTATTATGTAAATATCTGAACTTCCACTTTCATTTTCAGAGTCAGCTTTCTTTGATCCCACTAAGTAGTGAGACAGGTAGAACATGCCTGGGAGAAAATGTTTACTCTCACAACAGTTTTGCTTCTTTGTTGTATAAACTGCTATGACAATCTGCCCACTCCCTCTCTGCTCTAACAGTTTCCGGTGAGTTTCACCATCTTCATTATTTTTTTCTGCTCTTTATACCTGTTTGGATGGTAACCCCAGACTGACTGCAGCTCTTGCATTTTACTTACATATTCTAAAAAACACTTTCCATGCTTTTTTACCATCTTCCTTTAAATAAAAATCTTGATATCTAACATCTTCTCTATAGTGAACGTTTGCTGTGTTTCTTAAGCAACCTTTCTTTGAATCCTATCAAGCACGCAAAAAAAGGCCTTTCCTACATTTTTTTCTGTGGAAAATCTTTTTCAGATGTCTCTTTCCTTCCACTTACAAGCTTTGATATATCTGCCCCATAACATAGTGTATATTTTTAATCAATAAAATTTATTTCTTTACAGCACCTTTAGGTTCACAACAAAACTGAGCAGAAAGTACAAAGATTTCCCATAATGCAACCTCTCCCCACACACAGACAGCCTCGTCTCTCACCAGAGTAATACATCCATTTTCCATCAAGGAACCTATACTCACATGTCATTATCTCCCCAAATATTCTTTTCAGGAGGCTTCACACACTTGATGTAGTACATTTTATGGTTTTCAATATACATAAAGACATGTATCCACAACTGTACTAAGATACAGATGTGCTTCTTGCTCTAAAAAATCCTCTGAGCTCTGTCTATTCATTCTATTTCTACCCCTAACCCCTCCACAACACCGACCTTTGGCAAACACTGATGTCGATGTCTCCATTGTTTTGCCTTTTCCAGGATTCATATTGTTGCAATCACATAATAGGTAGCCTTTTCGAATTGGTTTCTTACACTTAATCATACACATTTAAGTTTCCTACTTATCATGTCATGCTTGATAGTTCATTTGGTTTTAGCTCTGAATAACAATGCATTGACCAGAAAATCACAATTTATTTCTTTGTTCACCAATGGAGACCTCTTGGTTGCTTCTAACGTTTTGACAGTTATAAAAAAAAAAAAAAAAAAAAAAAAAAAAACAAAACAAAAAACAAAAAAAAACCCAGCTATAAACATCCATATGCAACCAAAATATGCTTGGAAAATGACATATGGCTTGCTTTTAGTGTTAGACCAAGTCTTAATCTGTCTTTTGCTGGGCTTTTGTTTCCACTTACTTATCAATTTTTACTTTATCAATTTTTTTTTTTCAGTCCCTCAAGATTTGGAAAAAAATGTTTTATATTCTGTTAAATAGGTGCAATAAGAAGCAATTATGATTTTACCATCCTCAGTTCTTGGTTCTTAGTCTCTCTTGACTCTTAGTCTCTCTATTTTTAATATGAATTCAGGAGAATTAACACCAGGAGCCACTTTAAGAGAGGTTTGAAAGAAAAAAAAGAAAAAGAAAGAAAGAAAGAAAGAAAGAAAGAGATTAAGCTGGTTCTATACAGTTTTTTGTTTTTTGTTTTTTTAATTGCACAGCTGATTTCTGAATGCCACTACTGGAACAAGTGAATCTTCTATCATAAAGGTGCTCATGATGATTGGTATTATATGTAAGTAAGGAATTGTAGAACACTAATGAAAAACTAATTGTTGCACTGTATGTTGGCTAATGGAAAATGATGATAAAAAATAAGTAAGAAAAATAAAGTCATGGTTTTAATTTTAGATTTAAACTTCATCACTAGTGCAGAACGTGTATCACTATGTGGACTATAAGTCCAGGATGTTTATTAGAATTATCATTAAAATTGTCTTGACTTGATAATTTATTGATCAAATAATTTATTGATCAAAAGCAAAATTACCTTGTTTGCTTTGGACAGGAGAGTTTTGTTTGTTGGTTTTGTTTGTTTGTTTATTTGTTTGTTTCCTGCAAATGACCCTATCCACATCTCATGAATACTCCATAAAATTAAGTTTTCAGTTAATTCTGGTATGGGGGAGTTAGGATTCACTTAGCTATTGCATTAAGTTTCTTTCTCATACCACTTCCTTTCATGCATTCCATTCATGTCAGTGATGGAATATAAAGACCATGAAATATTTCTTACCTCTCTTAGTCACACAAAGCCCATTTTTATATAAATGTGCTTAGTTATACGTTTCTTCACTATTCTTAATATTTGAAAATAATGTTTGACACCAAACTTTTCTCATGGCACTTTTCATCTCTGTATTTCTCAGCGTATAGATTAAGGGATTGAACATAGGAGCAACGATGGTATAAAATAGAGCAAATATTTTGTCCTCAGGGAAAGTGGTTGGAGGTCGAAGGTAGACAAAGATTGAAGGCCCAAAAAATAAGCTGACCACAGTGATATGAGACCCACAGGTGGAGAGAGCTTTGCGTCTTCCCTCAGCTGAGCGATGTCTTAGACTAAATAAAATAATGACATAAGAAATAAACAAGACAACAAAGGTAACTAAGGTGACCATACCTGAATTGGCAACCACAAGGATCCCAGTGATATAGGTGTCAGTTGCAGGCAAACTTTCAGCAGAGGGAAGATATCACAAAAGTAGTGATCGATTTCATTAGGACCACAAAAGGGCAACTGGATTGCCATCAATAATTGAGGAAAAAGAATGGAGAGCCCCACCAGCCCACGCAGCCAAGACTAGGAGATGGCACCTTGTCCTGTCCATGATAATCACATGGCGAGTGGAGAGGTTTGCAGATCGCAAACATAGCGATCAAAGGCCATGACTGTGAGGATAAAGACCTCAATACTCCCAAAGAAGTGCACAGCAAAAACCTGTAAACATACAATTACCATAAGAGATGGTTTTTGTTCCCCTTAGTAAGTCACCAATGAATTTGGGTGTGTGACGGTAGAGGTGTAACAGATGTCCATAGAGGATAAGTGGCTGAGGAAGTAGTACATGGGTTGGTGCAAAAGAGGGCTGCATCGAATGGAGACAAGGATCAGAAGGTTTCCTGCCAACAAGGCAACATAACAGAATAAGAAGAGCACACAGCAAAATATTTGCATGTTCTGGTCATATGAAAGTCCTAAAAGTATGAATTCTGAGATGTTTCTCTGCTTCTCCATATACTTGAGTTTTCTCTATGTTACACACACAAATGAGTTATATATCTGAAGGAAATAAACAGAAATTTGGTTTAAACTTACATTATGAACACAATGATATACAATTTACAAAAACTAGATTGGTCATGAATATCACAATTAGTATAATCATTCTGGATTTCTTTCATCAGGCTGTTTTATTTTGTTTTAATTCTATAGAAGTATTGAGGAATAATTTTATAATGGGAATAATGGGAAAGATCATGTATGTTACTCAGTTTTCAGTGCTGATAATGATTTCTAAATATTTAAAAGAAGATGTGGTCCATATACATGATGGAGTATTATGCCTCTATCAGAAAGGATGAATATCCAACTTTTGTAACAACATGGATGGGACTGGAAGAGATTGTGCTGAGTGAAATAAGTCAAGCAGAGAGAGTCAATTATCATATGGTTTCACTTATTTGTGGAGCATAACAAATAGCATGGAGGACATGGGGAGTTAGAGAGGAGAAGGGAGTTGGGGGAAATTGGAAGGGGAGGTGAACCATGAGAAACTATGGTCTCTAAAAAACATCTGAGGGGTTTTGAAGTGGCGGAGGGGGAGGTTGGGGTACCAGGGTATTATAGAGGGCACAGATTGCATGGAGCACTGGGTGTGGTGAAAAAATAATGAATACTGTTATGCCAAAAATAAATAAAAAATAAATTAAAAAAAATACTTGATAGAATTCATAGTGAAGGTATCTGGGCCTAGGTCTTTTCTTTTTTGAGAAGTTTTCAATTACTATTTGAATTTCTTTCTTTAGGCTTATTCATGTTTAAAATACTAAATATCAATAGTTTATAACTCTCAGTGTGTCTATTTTATGTAACTTGTCTAATTATTTGACAGTTTATAATATCCCCTTAATTTATATATGTTTATAAAAATAAAAAAAATTAAAATAAAGATTACTCCTGTTTTGAAAAGAAAATAAATGATGTTTTAAAATTAAAAAACCATTCATTATTATAAAATTATATTATTTAGGTAAAAAAAGAAAGATTTTTAAAATTGTCCCAAGTCAAAAAATGTTTTGCTGCCTATATCTTAAATCTGTGTGGGTAACACATGAGGTCAGCTTTCCTATTTTCACCATTTTCTGTTCAAATTCCGTGGATTATCTGGCAGGGAATCCTTGAGAAATGGACATATATCAGCCTGAATAGCTAATGGTTAATTTGTATATAGCACCCTCTTTTTTTGCTATGTGACCAAATATTGCAAATGGGTCACGCTAAACCAATGAATTCATTGTTATTTTTTTTTTTTTTAAAGTGAAGAACAGTGGAAAAGTATATGGAAAATAATGATGAGCTACAGAGTATTCAGCAGTTAATCTTAGCTAAAGACTATTGAAAAGCTTTCCGGAGATTGAATTCATTGACCTATTCCTACTCATTGCAAGTGATGCTGAAACTTTGTTAATGAGGTGGAAATATCGTTAATTTTCAGATACAGTTATTGACCTAAAACAATTTGGTTTAAAAAAAGAATTCTTATGCAAGAAAACTGCAAACAATTTAAAAGCAGAATTCACTTGACTAATCCAAAGCTTTGATTTTAAAAAGAGGAAACTCAGATCAAGAGATCTAAGGATTTTTTTTTCAAGATGAGGATATTATACACTGTGAATTATGGGACACAGAAATCCTGATTTCCCCCCTCCAATTTTGAATGAATTTTATGGGAGAGAGAGCTGAGAGGGATGATGATGAGTGTCATGAAGAAAACATGAAAAGTCTATTCTGAGCCCTCCTCTGAGTAGAAAATTACATGCAAGATAAGATGATGAATGGACACCCATTCTGTCTTCCTGAATATTTATGGAAATAAAGATATATGGACTATTTAACATTAATGTTGTCTGGAATTTTCTCATCCTAAAAACATTTCAAATAATTTTCCTTCAGTTTTACCAACATGTATATAGCTTAAATAAAGATTCTTCCTTGTTTCTATACCATCATTGGCCTTGAATCCACAATAGTGCTACTTATCCTTCTCACCCTGCAACCTGAAGGGTCATTACACATGATCGGGGCAGGGAGCAGATGTAAATGGGAAAAAGAAAAGAATTCTTGTCATAGAAATAAGATTTTGATGGGAAAGATAGTATGGACCCCTCTTAGGTAGAAACTGAAGTCACAGTTGACTCATAAAAAACATCAGGCAACCACTGAACCAGTGGTTAGAAGAGCACAGCACAGGAAGAGGGAGAAACATTGAGGTGTCTAAAGGAAACTGACCAATGCCATCCTTGAGTGAATTCCTTCATCTCTCTAAACTTCATTTTAATCCTTTTACAATGAAGATATCCTTACAAAATTCAGAATTTTAATGAGGAATACATGAGGTAATATGAAAAAGCCAGAGATGTGTGTGGTTCAAAACTGTCATTTTCCTTTTATAGTCTTTACTTTCTGAGTGATTCCTTTAGGACCACAGACTGTCATGTGTGTACACACCCACAATCAATGGGGAAATGAAGGAAATAAGAACATTCATAACAGGGATTTAGCAAATGTGATCATGGGAAACTCCAATTTAAAATCTGTTACAGAAACTCTTTTAATATCATCAATAATTGGTTATCTTAGCATGTTTTTAACACTGATCACTAATCTAATAATTTCTTCTCTAAAAAAGGCACTCAAATGATTACTTATTTTTTGCATTATTGAATAAAATTATGTGTATCTTTTGGATTATGCTGTTCATAAAAGAGTAGAAGCCTCTTTTATATATAATTGAAACACTTGGAAGCTAAAGACCACCCTGCTTAAGAATGTTTGTGGAACATAATCAATAACATGGAGGATATGGGGAGAAGGAGAGGAGAAGGGAGTTGAGGGAACCTGGAGGGGAGATGAACCATGAGAGACTGTGGACTCTGAAAAACAATCTGAGGGTTTTGAAGGAGTGGGAGGTGGGAAGTTAGGTGAACCCAGTGGTGGGTATCATGGAGGGCACGTATTGCATGGAGCACTGGGTGTGGTGCATAAACAATGAATTCAGGTACACTGAAAATAAATTAAAACAATAAAAAATTTAAAAAAAAAAGAATGTTTAGATCAACCAGAAAATCAAAGAAGAACTTAAAGAATTCATGAAAACCAATGAGAATGAAGACACTTTGGTCCAAAACCTATGGGATATGGCAAAGGTGTTTTAAGGGGGAAATACCTAGGCATCCAAGCCTCACTCAGAAAAAAATGCAAAAATCCGGTATACAACAGCTCTCTTTTCACCTTAAGCAACTGGTAAATCAACAATGAATTAAGCCAACCCCACACACAGAAAGGGAAATAATCAAGATTTGAACAGAGGTCAATGAGATAGAAACTAGAGATACAGTAGAACACATCAATGAAACCAGAAGCTGTTTTCCTTGAAGGCAATCAATAAGATCGATAAACCACTGGCCAAATGAAGAAAAAAGAGAGAGAGGACCCAAATTAATAAAAATTATGAATGGAAAGGGAGAGATCACAACTAACATCAAGGAAATAGAAAACAATCATCAGAACATTATTATCAATACTTATATGCCAATAAGTTAAGCAATCTAGAAGAAATGAATGCATACCTGGAAAACTATAAACTTCCAAAATTGAAACAGGAAGAAACTGAAAACCTGAATAGACCAATATCTAGTAACTAGATTGAAGCAGTGATCAAAAATCTCCCAAAAAACAGGATGCCACAACCTAGAAGCTTTTACATGTAGATAGAAGTTTCTACCCACAATTTCAAACTTTCAGTGTAACACAATATTCATGCATCAGAAAGTAAAAACACTTAGTGTAACAGAATGTAGGATTCTCAGATAAAACTAGTCTATTTTAAGATGCAGATGTTTTGAAATAGGAGAAAGTCTACATTATTGTACATATTCAAGCTTAAACTAGCCTGTTTCAAAATAGTTATATGGAAGACTGCCTGTATTCAAGATCTGCGGTCACAGTGAAATTCAGTACCAACTTAAATATGGTTTATCTATCTCTACTATTTTTCTCTCCCCAAAAGGGAATTGTGTTTATAAATAATGTGCCATTAGTTCTAAAGTATGGTAAAACACTTCTGTAGTAATTAAATTGTCATATGCTGCAAAAGAAGTTATAAGCTTTAGAATGAAATTACATAGAATACATATAAAGAACACACAAGCAGCCTAGCACATGTGTGGTGGGACCCTTCCCAAACCAAGGTGGACAAGGGTAATTCACTAACCATAAGGTCTCTGAGTGGCTGTCTGGTGAGATTTGGGGCTGCATCAGGAAGCATTCCGTCTGCACATACTCACTCTGCCAGTTTGTGTCTAGTACCAAAACTGGAACTGGAGTCAAATGCAGAGAGGTACAATCCCAGAATTCAAACACACCCCGGATGAATTCTCTGCAAATATTTTGACAATCTCAACACATCCTAAGCCTTCTACAGGTTATAAGGTTAGTGGCCTTCCAATATTCAGGTAAGTCTTAGTGATGCAAGAAGTGGATCTTCATCCCTCAGGGAAGTAGCTGGGAATTTCAAAAGTTGATTTAGCTTCTTTATAATAGTTTCAGAAGAGGGGCACCTGGCTGGCTAGTCAGTTAAGCCTCTAACCTTCAGCTCAGGGTCATGATCCTCAGGGTCCTGGGATTGAGTCCCATATGGGGCTCTCTGCTCAGGAACAGGGAATCTGCTTCCCCCCCTTACCCTATGCCCATCCCCAACTGCTTATGCTCACTTGCTCTCTCTCCTCAAGTAAAGAAAATAAGATATTAAATAATAATAATAATAGTTCAGAAGAAAAAGTGAGAAAAGGCATTTTTTTATATTCCTACAAAATGCTTTTAAACAGTTTTGAGTTCATGGGAAATATCCATTTATATTATGCTATCAGTTGACTCAGAGGAACAGATAATACTTTAATTGGTAATGATAGGAAATTAATAGGTCTGTGAAATATATCTGTAATTATTTTCCCAAAGGTCATTTCTAGACAGGCCATGGTCCAAGTGTTGCAATTCCACCAACAACAGTAATGTGCTTGAGTGTGATGAGCTTGGGTATAAACTTTCCACATTCGCCTAACTGGGAAAAAAAAAAAAAAAATGACTCTTTTTTCCTAACAGTTGAAAAGGCTGTAGTGTGAACTGTCCCTGTGCTCTTCCAGCTTTGGAATTGGAAGGAAAATTGTAGCCTATAGTAGTATCAGGTTTTCGGTTCAGGAACTCTAAGATGAAGCAGTAGAGGAAAACACAAAAGATGAACCACATAGAGTCCTTTTTTCTTTCTTTCTTTTCTTTTTCTTTTTTTTTTTTTTTTGAAATTGTCAAGATCTTTGGTGTGGCAGTGGTAGGGTCGATAAATAAAATCAATTGACTTGTGATACCGATATTAGAATGACCTCATTATTGATTAATGGCCTGTTGGAAAATGGGAGACAAGAAAAGAAAGGAAAATAAAGAACTCTCTCTCCATTATGTGGGAGAGAGGAAAAGCAAATAAATATTTAATAAGGGAAAATCATGAGATATGGATGAAACAAAGTAGAGCAAGGCTTTTTTTTTTTTGTTTGTGTGTTTTTAATTTTTTATTTTTATAAAATATATTTTTTTATCCCCAGGGGTACAGGTCTGTGAATCACCAGGTTTTACACACTTCACAGCACTCACCAAAGCACATACCCTCCCCAATGTCCATAATCCCACCCCCTTCTCCCCAAACCCCCTCCCCCCAGCAACCCTCAGTTTGTTTGTGAGATTAAGAGTCACTTATGGTTTGTTGGCTCCCTCCCAATCCCCCATCTTGTTTTCATTTATTCTTCTTCTACCCACTTTTAAGCCTCCATGTTGCATCACCACTTCCTCATATCAGGGAGATCATATGATATTTGTCTTTCTCTGCTTGACTTATTTCCGCTAAGCATGATACGCTCTAGTTCCATCCATGTTGTTGCAAATGGCAAGATTTCATTTCTTTTGATGGCTGCATAGTATTCCATTGTGTATATATACCACATCTTCTTGATCCATTCATCTGTTTATGGACATCTAGGTTCTTTCCATAGTTTGGCTATTGTGGACATTGCTGCTATAAACATTCGGGTGCATGTGTCCCTTTGGATCACTACATTTGTATCTTTAGGGTAAATACCCAATAGTGCAATTGCTGGGTCATAGGGCAGTTCTATTTTCAACATTTTGAGGAACCTAACATGCTGTTTTCCAGAGTGGCTGCACCAGCTTGCACCATTCCCACCAACAGTGTAGGAGGGTTCCCCTTTCTCCGCATCCTCGCCAGCATCTGTCCATTTCCTGACTTGTTGATTTTAGCCATTCTGACTGGGCTGTGAGGTGATATCTCATTGTGTTTTTGATTTGTATTGTTCCCTGATGCCGAGTGATATGGAGCACTTTGTTCATGTGTCTGTTGGCCATCTGGATGTCTTCTTTGCAGAAATGTCTGTTCATGTCTTCTGCCCATTTCTTGATTGGATTATTTGTTCTTTGGGTGTTGAGTTTTTGCTAAGTTCTTTATAGATGTCTGGGACATCTAGTCCTTATCTGAGATGTCGTTTGCAAATATCTATCTCCCATCAAAGGTCAGTTGTCTTTTGATTTGGTTAACTGTTTCCTTTGTCTGTGCAAAAGCTTTTGATCTTGATGAAATCCCCAATAGTTCATTTTTGCCCTTGCTTTCCCTTGCCTTTTGCGTTGTTCCTAGGAAGATGTTTGCTGCGGCAGAGGTCGAAGAGGTTGCTGCCCGTGGTTCTCCTCAAGGATTTTGATGGATTCCTTTCGTACATTGAGGTCCTTCATCCATTTTGGAGTCTATTTTGTGTGTGGTGTAAGGAAATGGTCCCAAATTTTCATTTTTCTGCATGTGGCTGTCCAATTTTCCTCAGCACCATTTATTGAAAAGGCTGTCTTTTTTTTCCATGGGACATTCTTTCCTGCTTTGTCGAAGAGATTAGTTGACCATAGATTTGAGGGTCTATTTCTGGGCTCTCTATTCTGTTCCATTGAT
Organism: Mustela putorius furo; assembly: GCF_011764305.1. Taxonomy (NCBI): domain Eukaryota; kingdom Metazoa; phylum Chordata; class Mammalia; order Carnivora; family Mustelidae; genus Mustela; species Mustela putorius. The sequence continues at coordinate 62,085 of NW_025422453.1, read as the reverse complement.
CTATGTGTCTGTTTTTGGGCCAGTACCATGCTGTCTTGATGATGACAGCTTTGTAATAGAGCCTGAAGTCGGGATTGTGATGCCACCAAACGTTGGGCTTCTTTTTCAATATCCCTTTTGGCTATGCGAGGTCTTTTCTGGTTCCATATAAATTTTAGAAGTATTTGTTCCATTCGTTGAAAAAGAGGATGGTACTTTGATAGTGAATTGCATAAATGTGTAGATTGCTTTAGGTAGCAAGACATTTTCACAATATTTATTCTTCCAATCCAGGAGCATGGAACATTTTTCCATCTTCTTTGTGTCTTCCTCAATTTCTTTCATGAGTACCTTTTATAGTTTTCTGAGTATAGATTCTGGTGTCTCTTTGGTTAGGTTTATTCCTAGTGTATCTTATGGTTTTGGATGCAATTGTAAATGGGATTGACTCCTTAATATCTCTTTTCTTCTGTCTTGCTGTTTGAGTGTAGAGAAATGCAACTGATTCTTGTGCATTGATTTATATCCTGACACTTCCTACTGAATTCCTGTATAAGTTTTCTCTAGCAGTTTTGGAGTGCAGTCTTTGGGGTTTTCCACATATAGTATCATATCATCTGCGAAGAGTGATAATTTGACTTCTTCTTTGCCGATTTGGATGCCTTTAATTTCCTTTTGTTGTCTGATTGCTGAGGCTAGGACCTCTAGTACGATGTTGAATAGCAGTGGTGATCATGGACATCCCTGCCGTGTTCCTGACCTTAGCGGAAAAGCTTTCAGTTTTTCTCTCCATTGAGAATGCGTATTTGCGGTGGGGTTTTTCATAGATGGCTTTGATGATATTGAGGTATGTGCCCTCTATCCCTACACTTTGAAGAGTTTTGATCAGGAAGGGATGTTGTACTTTGTCAAATGCTTTTTCAGCATCTATTGAGAGTATCATATGGTTCTTGTTCTTACTTTTATTGATGTGTTGTATCACATTGACTGATTTGCGGATGTTGAACCAACCTTGCAGCCCTGGAATAAATCCCACTTGGTCGTGGTGAATAATCTTTTTAATGTACTGTTGAATCCTATTGGCTAGTATTTTGTTGAGTATTTTCGCATCTGTGTTCATCAAGGATATCGGTCTATAGCTCTCTTTTTTGGTGGGATCCGTGTCTGGTTTTGGGATCAAGGTGATGCTGGCCTCATAAAATGAGTTTGGAAGTTTTCCTTCCATTTCTATTTTTTGGAACAGTTTCAGGAGAATAGGAATTAGTTCTTCTTTAAATGTTTGGTAGAATTCCCCCGGGAAGCCGTCTGGCCCTGGGGCTTTTGTTTGTTTGAAATTTTTAATGACTGTTTCAATCTTCCTTACTGTTGATGGGTCTTTCAGGCTTGCTTCATTTCTTCCTGGGTCAGTTGTGGTAGTTTATATTTTTCTAGGCAAGAGCATCCATTTCTTTCCAGATTGTCAAATTTATTGCCGTAGAGTTGCTCATATTATGTTTCTTATAATAGTTTGTATTTCTTTGGGGTTAGTTGTGATCTCTCCTCTTTCATTCATGATTTTATTTATTTGGTTGGGTTCTTTCTCTTTTCGTTTTTGATAAGTCGGGCCAGGGGTTTATATCAATTTATTAATTCTTCAAAGAACCAGCGCCTAGTTTCGTTGATTTGGTTACCAGATTGTTTTTTTGGTTTCTATTTCATTGAGTTGCTCGTGATCTTTATGATTCTCTTCTGATCCTGCTGGGCTTAGGGTTTCTTTCTTTTTTCTTTCTCTCCAGCTCCTTTAGGTGGGGGAAGGTTAGGTTGGGTACCTGAGACCTTTCTTGTTTCTTGAGAAAGGCTGGTGCCGCTATATATTTTTTCCTCTCAGGACTGCCTTTGTTGTGTCCCACAGATTTTGAACCGTTGTGGTTTGCATTGATCATTTGTTTCCATGATTTTTTTCAGTCGGTCTTTAATTTCCCGGGTGACCCATTCATTCTTTAGAAGGATACTGTTTAGGTCTCCATGTATTTGGGTCTTTCCAAACTTCCTTTTGGTGGGTTGAGGTTCTAGCTTTAGAGCATTGTGGGTCTGAAAATATGCAGGGAATGATCCCAATCTTTTGATACCGGTTGAGTCCTGATTTAGGACGAGGATTTGTGATCTATTCTGGAGAATGTTCCAGGTGCACTAGAGAAGAATTGTGTATTCTGTTGGCTTTGGGATGAAATATTCTGAATATATCTGGTGTGATGTCCAGCTGGTCCAGTGCTGTCATTTAAGGCCTTTATATCCTTGCTGAAATCTTTTTGCTTGGATGACCTGTCCACTATTGCAGTGAGGGGAGTGTTAAAGTCCCCTACTATTCATTGTATTAGTTGTTGATGTGTTGCTTTGATTTTGTTATTAATTGGTTTATATAGTTGGCTGCTCCCACATTGGGGGCATAGGATATTTAAAAATTGTTAAAATCTTCTTGTTGGACAGGACCCTTTGAGTATGATATAGTGTCCTTCCCATCTTCTTATTATAGTCCTTTGGCTTAAAATCTAATTGATCTGATATAAGGATTGCCACTCCTGCTTTCTTCTGATGTCCATTAGCATGGTAAATTCTTTTCCACCCCCTCACTTTAAAATCTGGAGGTGTCTTCGGGCTTAAAATGTGGTTTCTTGGAGGCAACATATAGATGGGTTTTCGTTTTTTTATCCATTCTGATACCCTGCGTCTTTTTGAAAGGGGCATTTGAGCCCTTCACATTCAGGGTAACTATTGAGAGATTATGAATTTAGTGCCATTGTATTGCCTGTAAGGTGACTGTTACTGGTATATGGTCTCTGTTCCTTTCTGATCTACCACTTGTAGGCTCTCTCTTTGCTTAGAGGACCCCTTTCAAGATTTCCTGTAGCGCTGGTTTGGTATTTGCAAAATTCTTTCAGCATTGGTTGTTTGTCCTGGAAGCTTTTAAGCGCTCCTTCATATTTTCAATGATGCCCTAGCTGGATATAGTATTCGTGGCTTGCATTTTTTTTCTCGTTTAGTTGCTCTGAAAATATCATGCCAGCTCTTTTCTGGCCCTGCCATGGTCTCTGTGGATAAGTCAGCTGCCAATCTAATATTTTTACCATTGTATGTTACAGGACTTCTTTTACCCGGGCTGCTTTCAGGATTTTTCTCTTTTGTCATTGAGACTTGTAAATTTTTACTATTAGGTGACGGGGTGTGGGCCTATTCTTATTGATTTTGAGAGGGCATTCTCTGAACCTCCTGAATTTTGATGCTCGTTCCCCTTTGCCATATTGGGGAAATTCTCTCCCCAATAATTCTCTCCAGTATACCTTCTGCTCCCCTCCCTCACTTTCGGATTCTTCCTGGAATCCCAATTATTCTAATGTTGTTTTTCGTCTTATGGTGTCACTTATCTCTCGAATTCTCCCCTCGTGGGCCCAGTAGGCTGTTGTCCCTCTTTTTGATCAGCTTCCTTTATTCTCTGTCAGGTGGTCCCTTCTATATCACTAATTCTTTCTTCATGCCTCATTTCATCCTAGCAGTGAGAGCCTCCATTTTTTGATTGCACCTCATTAATAGCTTTTTTGATTTCAACTTGGTTAGATTTTTAGTTCTTTTATTTCTCCAGAAAGGGCTTTTATATCTCTCGAGAGGGTTTCTCTAATATCTTCCATGCCTTTTTTCGAGCCCGGCTAGAACCGTTGAGAATTGGTCATTCTGAACTCTAGATCTGACATATTACCGATGTCTGTATTGATTAGGTCCCCTAGCCTTCGGTACTGTCCTCTTGTTCTTTTTTTTGTGTTGAATTTTTAACGTCTTGTCATTTTGTCCATATAAGAGTAAATGAAGGGGCAAGTAAAATACTAAAAGGGTGGCAACAACCCCCAGGAAAATATGCTTTTAACCAAATTAGAAGAGATCCAAAATCGTGAGTGGGGAGAAAGGGGATAAAAAGAGGTTTAAAAAAAGGAAGAGAGAAAAAAAGAAAAAAAAAAAAAAGAAAAGAAAAGAAAAGAAAAGAATTTTAAAAAAAAAAAAACACCTAAGAAAAATGTAAAAAAAAAATATATATATATATATTAGATAAACTAGTAAAAAATCGTTAAAAAAGAAAAAGGTAACAGTTAAAAAAAAAAAAAAATTTTACCCGAAGGCGAGAAAAAAAAAAAGAAAAAAAAAATGAAAAAGAAAAAAATTAAATTAACTGCAAGACTAAAAAAAATCACAGGAAAAAAGCCATGAGTTCCGTGCTTGGCTTTCTCCTCCTCTGGAATTCTGCTGCTCTCCTTGGTATTGAAACCGCACTCCTTGGTAGGTGAACTTGGTCTCGGCTGGATTTCTTGTTGATCTCTTCTGGGGGAGGGGCCTGTTGTAGTGATTCTCAAGTGTCTTTGCCCCAGGCGGAATTACACCGCCCTTACCCGGGGCCGGGGTGAGTAATCCGCTCGGGTTTGCTTTCAGGAGCTTTTGTTCCCTGAGCGCTTTCTGTAGAGTTCCAGAGGACGGGAATACAAATGGCGGCCTCCTGGTCTCCGGCCCGGAGGAGCCGAGAGCCCAGGGCCCCACTCCTCAGTGCGCCCTCAGAGAACAGCGCCCAGTTTACTCCCGTCTGCCTGACCTCCGGCCGCGCTCCGAGCTCACCGAGCCTGCGACCGGTTTCAAGGTAACACGGAGCTGCGAGCTTACTGTCAGCTCTGTCTCTGTAGCCGGCTTTCCCGTTCCCAATACCCGCAAGCTCTGCGACACTCAGACACCCCCGATCCTTCTGTGACCCTGCGGGACCTGAGGCCACGCTGACCCCGCGTGGGCTTCGCCCCGGTTTAGCCTCTGGAGCGATGTCCCCTCAGCGGAACAGACTTTTAAAAGTCCTGATTTTGTGCGGCGGTTGCTCCGCCGCTTGCCGGGAAGCCGGCCCCTCCCCCCGGGGTCTATCTTCCCGTCGCTTTGGATTCACTTCTTCTCCTCCGCCGGTCCTACCTTTCAGAAAGTGGTTGATTTTCTGTTTCCAGAATTGCTGTTCTTTCTTCTCTTCTCTCGATCTGCCGATGGATTTTCAGGTGTTTGCAATCTTTAGATAGCTATCTAGCTGATCTCCGGCTAGCTGAAGCAGTCTCAGCTTGCTACTACTTCTCCGCCATCTTGACTCCTCCCCCATCATGTGCCTCTCTTAACATGTTTCCCATCTTGTTTGTTTATCTGCTCTGCTGCTGACTATTCACAGGGTGATTTAGACTCAGCCATCATCTGCCCTGATGATAAGCTGACGAACAGTGATACAAGACCCACAGGTGAAGAGGGCTTTGTGTCTTCACTCAGCTGAGTGATTGTCATAGACTAAATATAATGACATAAGAAAACAAACAGGACAACAAAGTTAATAAGGTGACCATACCTGAAATTGGCAACCACAAGGACAAACAGTTATGTAAGTATCAGTGCATGCAAACTCTCAGAAAAGGGAAGATATCACAAAAGTAGTGATCAATTTCATTAGGACCACAAAACAGCAATTGAATTGCCATCAATACTTGAGGAAGAAAGCCGATGAAGAGCCCCACCAGCCCAAGCAGCCAACACTAGGAGATGGCACCTTGTCCTGTCCATGATAATCACATAGCGGAAGAGGCAACGTAGCAATCAAAGGCCATGACTATGAGAATAAAAGACCTCGGTACTCCCAAAAGAAAATGCATGGCAAATAGTTGTGACAGTAATTACCATAGGAGATGGATTTTGTCTCTCCTAGTAGGTCACCAATGAATTTGGGTGTGACAGTAAGAGGTATAGCAGATGTCCATAGAGGATAAAGTGGCTGTGGAAGTAGTACATGGCTTGGTGAAAAGAGGACTCCATCAAATGGAGAAGAGGATCAATTTTCCTGCCAACAGTTCAATGTAACAAGAAGAAGAAGAGGGGATGTAATATTGATCAGTACTGAATTGTATCAATGTAATGGAAAGTTAGCAAAACTTGAAGAGAGAAATACACCTATGAAATCAACATACTTATGGATTAAAATTATAATTAAATATATATAAGCTTATTTAGTTAAAATTTATTTTATATTATAGATATAAATGTGTATATATATACATATGTGTGTGTGTGTGTGTGTGTGTGTGGTGTGTGTGTGTGTGTGTAGCGCGAGAGTGAGAAGTTTTTTAAATTTGAAAGAGTCATGTTCGTTTAGAATATGTTGGTTGGATTTTTATTTACCAGGTGATCTCATTAGATAAATTTCATTATCTCTCTGAGTAAAAGGCGGTGTCTGGTGTTTTTTTAAATAGAGTCAAAATAAATGCTTAATTTTGTTACAGAAGATTAATGAATTTCACCATGAAGCAGCAGCCGATGTAAGTCCTGGTTTCTGGGACTTTCCTATTTCCTTTATAAAGAAAAGCTTTCTCTCTTGGTTTTTGAAATAAAGGAAATAAAATCATCATTAGCATTTATGGTGAAATGTAAGGGCTTACTTAATCAGAGGGAGCCAGTTTGTTGTTTATGAAGAAAAATTAGATTGACTCTGCCCCTCCCAGAAGTGGAACTTACTGACTTGCCAAAGCCCAGATACAAGGGTGGGTCAGGCCAGGTAGAGCAACGGCCAATCAGTGGGCTATGCCATTATCTACTAGGAAGAATTGTAATTCAATTGGCCCGCCCGTGGTGTGACCTAACATGACTCATGCAGTTTTCTCTTTGTATTACAATCTCATTGGCCACCTGTGTATAGCTCGGCTAACCTACCTCTATAAAAGTTAGTCTGTGAGGCTGGGAGGGTTGCCTCTTTGCAAGAGACGGCCCTGACCCGTCAGTTTGATTCTCGATGCTTGGCGGGAAATTAAAGCTTTGATTGACCTTCCCTATCTATCAGTCTCTCTCCATTTATTACCGCAGACCCTAACAGAAAAAATGCTTTTGTTTGTTTTTCTCACCCAAAAGTTGTATATTCATTGGTTTTAGTGTTGGAAATATATACACGTGTTCTCTCTAATTTCCAGGCGTTATTTAAAGTACATTACCTGGGAGAATATATCCCCAAAACCTCCCTCTCACTCTATGGGATGAGACATTTCCCAATAGAAAAGTTGGCCAATGTACAGCTAAACACAGGCTTAGTTCCCTTTCCAGTCTTAAAAAAATAGCTATGCCATGGTTAATAACTTTATATACTCTGAGGAGTTGGACACACAAACTAAGAGTTCTCTTCTCTTCATTATTGATAGGGGGTAAATCATGTGCTTCCTGTTGAAACAGATTCTGAGGTACAGTACAGAACAAAGTCTCAGCAGAGGTTAAACTAGAAAATGCCAAAGACGCCTAAGGTCTGCTTTAGCACAGAATAAATGAATTGAACAGTGGGTGGCAAACTTCTGTGTGGGACTTCATACCCCCAATGGCCCTACTTCTTCCTCCAGCCCCACATTGGCCAACCGGTTTCACAGACTTAACTCTGAGAGAGTGGTGTAAATTTATACACTTCCTCCTACAAATACCACAATGAGGACTTTGTTCAAAAAAAATGAAAGAAAATGTTCCTCTAAAACAAATAAGATGTGTTTTGCCAGTAATTCAGGGAACCAATTACAAAGAGATATACATGATATACATATAAACATAGATTAAAATAGCATAGAAAGGGGCACATAACTGAGGGGAAGCTTGAGTAGCACATGATAATACCATTGACCCTTGAATAGCATGGGCTTGAACTGTGAGTTGTGTTACATGTGGAATTTTCTCAGTAAATACAGTACAGTACTATATTTACTCTTCCTTATGAGTTTTCTACTAACTAGTTTATTTTGTTATAAAAATGCAGTATATAACACATATATCTTGCACAACATATAAAATATGTGTTAATCAACTGCTCATGTTATTGGTAGGACTTCCAGTCAACAGTAGATGATTAGTAGTTAAGTTTGGGCCAGAGCTCAAAAAATTATACATGCCACTAATCCCCACATTGTTCAAGGATCACCTGCAGATTATAAAAGGTACAATTGAGAGGACTTTTCTGACCTGAGTGAACAATATGAACAAAGACTTGAGGCAGAGTGAAAATGATGCATCAGTTACAATCAGGACCAGATAAGGACAGTATGCAGACTCATTTAGGAGAGAAGTGAGGAATTTGGTTGTTACTAGGGCAACCATAGTCTAAATAACATTGGAAACCATAGACCTGGTTATCCCTCTATGCAGGAAAAAAAAAATTGTTATATGGAAAAACATATAAGTTAGTAATTTGAGAAAAAAAAAAAAAAACTCTTGTAATGTTTGTCTATAAAAATGTTGACCTTATGTTTGAAAGAACATTTTTTCCTATTTTCTACACAAAAAATTTACTGACTTTCCACAAACAACATTGATGGGCTGGGATTTACAATGACTGTGGAACTTGAATGGTGTGTGGACAAGACACAGTTATAAGGATTGTGAAGCAACTGCCTTCTGTTGGTGGTGTCGGTAGGCTAACATAAAGGATGAGGTAGTTACTACTTGGTCTACACAACTTCAGGTAAACCATCAGAATGAGAGCTTTTCTGTTGCAGTTAGGTCTCCAGAAGCCCAAACACAGACCCTGATGAAAATAAGGTCATGGGTTTGATCATAGACATGGGAGTACTATAAAGGGAACAGAAGCACACACGCCTCTACGGTCTCTTATGTCAACAACAGAACCACAAAAAGAAAAAAAAAATTGAAACAAATCTAAGATGATGGTGTTTTTGGGGTTGAATCTGAGAATTTTGAGAAAACAATTGCCATGAAGCCTCTCCACAAACAGAATCCCCTCCTCCATATTTCTAGAGAACAGATTCTCATGGCCTGGGGATGATATAATAACATCACCTGAGTTATTTTTCTTGCAAAACCCATGCTTATATTCTTAAGGTCTGATAGGCTTAATATATTTTTGATAAAATTCCTGCAAACATTCATCTCATTCCTCTCAGTCATCTCCTATTGCTTTAGAAAGAAGTTGGCTGAAAAAGGAAATATATGATTGTATCTGTTTATATTTAGTTCTTTCTGGCACCAACTGAAATGGAATGCTGTAATATTAAAAATCCAAATACAAACCACTAAAAAAGATGGGGGTTAAGGAAAATCTTGTTAACAAATCCTCAACCAGTACATGGATTGTCTGCTTTGCACAGACCAAGAGATAACTAGAGCCTAGATCTATTCCAATTTGTGACAGTTGCTAAAGATTTACTTGTGTTTAGGGACTTTGTGTGTGGGTAGAAAGTGTGACTATATGGGTAGACCTTTATAAGCAAAAAATATAAGTCATACAAAATGCTCACTACATGTTGTACACTGAAGAGGAAATTCTCAGTGGTGGTAGATGAAATGTTTCGTGGATATCAGCCCACCCTCTTTTTCCCAGCTACCCAAGTTCTAACTAATTTAGTCTAGGGCTAAAGCAGACATGGATGGGGCACCTGGGTGGCTCAGGAATTTAAGCATCTGACTCTTGGTTTCAGCTGAGGTCATGATCTCAGCATTGTGAGATTGAACCTGGCATTTGACTCCTCTGTCGGTACGGAGTATTTCTGCTTGAAAGTCTCTTGCCCTCTCCCCCCCGACCCTCGCCCTGCTTTCTCTAAAATAAATAACATAAATAATCTTAAACAAAAATTAAAGAGGTCAAGGTGGTTTAGGAAGCTTCTCTATGAAGGCTATTGTTAGGGTTGAACAATATGAAAATTTCCCTCTAAAATTTCATCATCTGGCTTCTGTGACTACCAAGTACCAAATGTTTGTAGTTATTATGACTACAAGAGATAACCCCAAGTTTCATGTGTAAAAACAACTAATTTACTATAAACTTGGGCTCAATGAATCAGGAATTTAGACATAGTGAGGATGGCTTGTCTATGCCACATGACATCTGAGGGGTCTCAACGGAGTAAACACAAGGACTGGGAATGCCCACTAGCTAGCAACTGAAGACTCTGGTGTCATCTTGAATTACATGTCTGGCAGTTGCCACTGGTTGTAGGCCCAGACATCAGATGAACTATTGGCCATACAATTCTACGTCTGGCCTCTACACATGGTATCTCTATATGGACCAGTTAGGAAATATTGCTATGGCCTTGTTTGGAAGCTGTCACACCAGCATTGAATGCCCAACATATTCACTCCGCAGGAAGTCCACTCACTGCTGAGATAGCAAGTTGATTACACTGAAAACCTTCCATCATGGAGGAGGAGGAAAACCAAAGTTGTCTTCACTGAAATAGACACTTATTCTGGATATAGATTTATCTTTCCTGCTTATAATGCTTGTACCACAACACAAAGCATTGACTTATGGAATGCCTTATTCACCATCATACTATTTCCACTTTGGATTTGATTCTGATCCAGTAATGTATTTCTTCCAGTAAAGATGATTAGTAATGTAATGACATACACACTGAAATTCATAGATTCTACCACACACTCTGTTGAGTTCCTGAAATTTTATATATTGAATACCTAGATCCAAGTAACTCAGAAGGTGACTATTTAGAGACAGGGCCATTAAAGGGGCAATCAATTTTACAATGAGGACTTTAGGGTAGGCCCTAACCCAAATGTGGTAGGCATCCTTATAGGAGAAAATTTGGACACACAGAAAAACACACAGGAATGTGTGTTCACAGATAAGACCATGTGAGGACATATGGAGAAGGCAGCCTTCTGTTAAGCCAAAGAGATAGACTTTTGAAAAGTAAAGAATAGTAATCTGTCAGTAGTTTAACCATGGTCTTTCAGACCCCAGAAGTGATTTAGGGAAAATATATTTTTTTTTGTTGTCCAAAGCCATCCTATCTATGGTATTATTTTATGGCAGCCTCAGGGAACTCATTTATCATTATCACCCCATTTATCTAGGTAACTGATGAGATACAATGAAAAATGGTTTACCAAAACACACCGCCAATCAAGAAACAGCACCCTGAAAAGCTTGAGTTATATTTTCAAGGATGTGTTGACCAACAGATGGTTATATTTTCTCCCAAAGCCATCATAAAGAGTTATAGAATCCTATGGAATTGAAGGATGTATTTGCAAGTGCCTCTTTTTATTATTACACTAAAGTACTTTATAGTTCTGTTTTTGTACCAAAAGTTTTCAGCTCATCTGGCCTTTAGGTTTTAGTTATAGATGTTTGGTTTCATGAGGGACCCACAACAATTACTTTATTGAACTGGAAACTGAAGTTGCCACCTAGACACCATTTGGGGTCTTCATGCCTTTACTAAACCAAAAGATAAAAAGGGGTTGGAGGAATTGGTATTGATGATGAGATGACATCTGTTTGTTTTTGTTTGACACAATGGAACATGAATGATCACTATTTGGAACACAGCCCATCTCTTAAAATTTCTATAACTAATAGTAAATGTTAATTTAAAAAAATGGCAGGACCATTTAAAGATTCAGAATGTCAAGAATAAAACTTTGGCACACATTATTAGATAATGAACCCCAATAATAAAAGTTAAACCTTAAATCAAAGGGAAGAGTGAGTAGGGCAGTGCAAGGAAGAAAGGTATCAATGTTAACTTAAATCTAATGACCAATCATAGAAACAAGGACCCTTGTAGCAATGTAACAGTGTATTGAGTATTTTAAAGCCTGTTCTTAATGTTACAGATCTTTCAGGAAGGATTATAACCTGAACTAGAAGAGAAACTTACACAAACTTAACTTTGTCCAAATGTTGAGAATATTATTTTCATTTCTGGAAGGGAGAGAGGGAGACTAGGCTCAAATATCATATAGAAGAGTGTTTATGAATGCTGAATAGCTCATGTACCTATTGCCCTCAGCTCAAAAACCTACTATATATGCTCTCCTCTGAGATCATGGAAGTAAAATCTACCTGTATTTCTAATCTAACCAGATAGTTTCCTATTGTTTCTACCAACAGGATTCACACTGTAGTGATAATGGAGTCAAGAGAAGGGGAAAAAAAGACGTCATACATGTTTCAAGATAAAAGTATCAAATTAAGGAGTACTTGGGACTGGCGTCGTGTGAGGAGATTAGATCTGGTTCTAACCAGAATGAAATGAAAAAATAACTGAAAATTGTCCATCATCAATAATAATATAATAACTTTGTGTGGTGACAGATGATAATTAGACTCATTGTGAGGATAATTTCAAAGTGTACAAAATATTGAATCACTGTGATGTATACCTGAAGTTGACAGGATGTCATATGTCAATAATACTTCAATAAAAAATACAAAAAAATCCTTAAAAATAATAAATTTATACAGTCAGTAGAGGGCTGAGGAAATGCTAAAGATTCTGAGCTCCCAACCTGTGTTTGGCTTTTGCAATCATGATATACTCTGTGTATATCATCTTCTTCTTACTTCTCTAAGGCTCAAGATAGTATCCTAAAATGAAATTCTAGAATGTTCTTAATATAAGTTACTTCCCTTCCCCAAACAAATGATGATACCACATTTTCTTCACAACATTCTTCATTTCCATGTTTCTCAGTGTGTAGATCAGAGGGTTAAACATGGGGGCAATGATGGTGTAGAAAAGAGCAAACGCTTTGTGTCTTCTGGGAAAGTTGTGGCGGGGCCGAATGTAAACGAAGAGAACAGGCACAAAGAACAGAACCACAACTGTGACATGGGAACTGCAAGTGGAAAGAGCTTTGGAGCGGCTCTCTGCAGGGTAAGCCCTAAGGGGTGTATAATATCCAGAAAATAGGACACCATCAAAATCACAAAAGTCACCAGAGCAATCAGTCCCTGAATTAACAACGACCAAGAGACCAATTCTGTCCGTGTCCCCTGCAGGCCAGCTTCAGTAAAGGATACACGTCGCAGAAGTAGTGATCTATCTCATTGGGGCCACACAGAAGGGTAGGAATGATGGTGAGGAGGAACTGACTGGCAGAGTGGATTAAGGCCCCAGTACAGCAGGCTGTGATGATTGCGTGACACCTCTCTCTGCTCATGATGACAGTGTAGTGCAGGGGCTTACAGATGGCCACGTAGCGGTCATAGGCAGGCATCCCTGTGAGGATGAAGACCTCCACGCCTCCAAATAAATGTGTGGTAAAAAAGCTGTGTCATGCAGTTACTGTAGGAAATGGTCTTCCTTTCTGCCAGTAAATCAGCCATTAGTTTTAAGGTGTCACTGTTGAGGTGTAGCAAAGGTCGGAGAGTGAGAGGCAATTAAGGAAGAAATACATGGGTTGGTTTCATTAGTGGACTGCACGTGATAGAAATTATTATGATCAAGTTTCCCCACCCAAATGGCAATGTAGCAAAATAAAAATAATACAAAGCAGAGGATTTCAATGTTCTTGTTTTGAGAGAGTCCCAAGAGAATAAACACAGTGACGTTATTCTTAGTTTCCATGATCCAGTGCTCTAAAAATTCTTAACGGTCTCCTGAAAAGACATATTGCACAAGTCAGTGTCAGACATGTGCATGAAGAATATAGATGATGACACTGACATCATGAAATTCTATTTAATGGATATGATATGATATGATATGATATATTTTTCTTTTCTGGTTAGTCTCATGAAGATTTCCATAAGTCAATTTTTCAGGACATTATGTTTCATCCTGACATTATGTTTTATAAATCAATTCAATCAGTAAATTTTAAAAAAATGTTTAAAAATTATTATTAGTTGCCAAATGTTTTTCAATTATAAAGGAATATACAACAAAGTTCTCATAAAGGATATTTTTCTGGGTCCTTCCAAACACACATTTGTTAAAGAGGCAAGTATAAGTCATTAAAGTTGCTGTTAAATGATATAGAAGCAAATGTTAAGCTTGACTGTGGTCACTAGCAGACTATGTACAAACAAAATAGTTTCAGGAGGAGGTAGAAAATGAAACTAAACATTTATACAAATACAAACATATTTACAAAGTGGAAGATAAAAAGCCTCTGTAGGAGAGGACTCTGAGTTTTTCAATAATTTTTTTTTATTAATTTTTTTTATTTTTTATAAACATATATTTTTATCCCCAGGGGTACAGGTCTGTGAATCACCAGGTTTACACACTTCACAGCACTCACCAAAGCACATACCCTCCCCAAATGTCCATAATCCCACCCCCCCCCCCTTCCCAAACCCCCTCCTCCCAGCAACCCTCAGTTTGTTTTGTGAGATTAAGATTTTTTTGATGGCTTGTTCATCTTTTTACTTCCTGATTTAGGACAGTAAGATGCTGATCTTTTTGTATGAAATGTTTATTTTTATATAGGATATCAATACAAATCCTATACTTAAATGAACCACAGAATAAAGAGAGAGTTAAAACTAAAAAACTGATGAGGCACCTGGGTGGCTCAGTGGGTTAAGCCTCTGCCTTCAGCTCAGGTCATGGTCTCAGGTCCTGGGATCTAATCCCCTGTTGGGCTCTGTTCAGTGGGGAGCCTGCTTCTTCTCTCTCCACACTCTGCCTTTCTCTCAGCCTACTTGTGCTCTCTTTCTCTCTGTCAGATCAAATCTTCACACAAAAATAAAAACTAAAGGAAGAAACTCAAGGCAGTTTACCTTTGTGGTTTTTCTCTGACTCAATGTAGCATAATTTACAAGTCAATTTCTTCCCAATGGTATGAATTATAGTATGAATTTCTATTCGATATTCATCCAAAGCATGTCTTTTGCCAAACCCTTAAAGAATATTGGCACTTCAGAATTCAAAGAAAAAAAAGGGATGTATAGGAAAATGTTTATATGAAGACAAACATTTGGGACCAAGCCTCCACTACTAATTATACCAGTGTGTGACTTTGGATACCAATTTTTTTTTTATTTAAATCATCTTCTTTTTAAAATAAAAAAAAATCTGACTGAACGTTGACACAAAATGGTTGAGAAACTGTAAAAAATGAAGAAATGACTCTTGCTTTATTGACCATAAGAGTATAAGTGCTAGAATTACCAAATCAGTGAGGCTATCAATAATGAAGTCTAGTAAATATGACTCCTTGTAGAAAATAAAATTTTAATGCCATAATTTTTTTTTTTTTTTGTGCCATAAAATTATTTTGAGCAGGAAGGTAACTTTGAGATTGGCACTAACCTAATCTCCTTGTTCCAAATAGAAGGGATTCTAATAGAAAGTATGTAGAAAAATACAGGGACACCTGGCTGGCTTAGTGGAGGGAGAAACTCTTAATCATGATATTTTAAGTTTGAGCCCCCATTTAGGGTATAGAGATTACTTAAAGAAGGAATCAATTAAAAAAAAAAAGGAAAGAAAATATGAAAAATTTCCTGATAAAGTATACATAGATCACCTAACTAATATTTAACAAAACAGAATTTGAAATTAGAGTTTTCTTAATCTAGAGCCTGAGTCCATACCTGGAAGAAGAAGAAATTTAATGTTAAAGTCCCCTTTCCTCCAATTACCTAATTATTTCATGCAAACCCATGACAACCTCCAAAATCGTGATCCTTAAACTATTTCAGCCATTCTAATCTTGATATGCAGATGACAAAATGAGATAATAAATTATGACAAACTATCTTAGTCTAAAAAATGCAGAAAAATATTCAAACAAAACTGCAATCTCAATCTGTTCCTCTCTCCTGCATATATGTAGCCCAATTACAAAGAGTAAGAATAGAGAATAAAAATCTCTGTTATTTTAGAGAAAGCAATTTATTCTTAGAGAATACAATGCACTGAATGTTGTCATGTCCTTGGATACGCTTCTCCAGCCACAAATAGCTCCTCTGTAAGAGCAGTGGTTAGAAGAAAGAGGTCATCATTTACTCCCTGCTGTAGTTCTTCCCTCACTGTAGGACACTTGTGTTCACTTGTCCTAGAGGCCCCCCTTCTTAAAAAAGGTAAATCTAGTCTTGAAAATTTATATGTTTCAGTTAAGATTTTGCTTAAACTTTGGGCTTTCTGCTATTGTCAAAATTTTGAAAAACCTTGATCATAATGTACATAATAAATTCGGGGTTTCCCCCATGAATCATTATGGCCTCATTTCATTACTTTACTACACTATCAGTAGGTTTAATAATTTGTATATAAGCTTGCAATTTGAGCATCCCACATGCATAACATAAACATTTTAAATTCTCCCAATAATTCTGAGAAGTATTTCTAATTAGCTCACTTATAAAAAGTAACCTACCCATAGAGAAAATAAGTAATTAGCCCAAACCCATAGACATAATTAATAGAGTCTGGCAATCTGAAACAACAAATCTCATTTAGTAATATACTTAGCAAAACATTATGTGCTTACCATACTTACTGATGCTTAGTGTATACTCAATAGGTATTGTATACTCTAATGACTTAAAAGAGTACCTCACTGACCCCAATATTTCCATATTTAACTTATGTCAAACTAAACCCAATATAGTCTTAAGTTTTGTTATCCTAAATTCCCAAAGGACAGAAAGAAAGTCTTATATTCTGTCTTCAAATACTGAGTGTTTGCACAAATTTCTTTTTAATTTTTTTAGCGTAACAGTATTCATTGTATTTGCACCGCACCCAGTGCTCCATGCAATCAGTGCCCCCCTTAATACCCACAACCTGGTTCCCCCAAACTACCAACCCCCGCCCCTTCAAAACCCTCAGATTGTTTTTCGAAGTCCATAGTCCCCCAATACCCTTCTCCTCTCTAACTCCCCTTGTCCTCCATGCCATTTGTTATGCTCCACAAATAAGTGAAACCATATGATAATTGACTCTCTCTGCTTGACTTATTTCACTCAGCATAATATCTTCCAATCCCGTTCATGTTGCTACACAAATTTAGCTTTCAGTTCTCGCCAGGTATCCGTGATCTGTACAATCTTTGGCATGTACTGTTTTTTTTCTCAGATCATCACATTGGCAATGGATAAGTACATCATTGGTGGGTACATCTATCTCCTGAGACTGTTGTGAGATAAAATGTGGAAGTCACCCAGTACATTGTAGGGACTTCATAAATATTTCTAATTATTTTTTTATTTTTTTTTAACATTTTTTTTTAATTTTTTATTTTTTATAAACATATATTTTTATCCCCAGGGGTACAGGTCTGTGAATCACCAGGTTTACACACTTCACAGCACTCACCAAATCACATACCCTCCCCAATGTCCATAATCCCACCCCCTTCTCCCAAACCCCCTCCCCCCGGCAACCCTCAGTTTGTTTTGTGAGATTAAGAGTCACTTATGGTTTGTCTCCCTCCCAATCCCCTCTTGTTTCATTTATTCTTCTTCTACCCACTTAAGCCTCCATGTTGCATCACCACTTCCTCATATCAGGGAGTCAGTGCAACCATCAGCCATTCACAGAAAGAAAGCTGGTATTATTTTAAAGACAACTGACATCGCTCAACCAACATTCTCACAGTGAGTCATATATTCAGAGTGACAGTTGGAAGTCAAATGGAATAATTTTATATCCAAAGGAATCAAATCACAATCTATATTTTCATCATTAAAATTACCCCTAGAGATGCCCAAGCCCACATGATTAATTAATACTTTATAGAGAGTGCATTATAAATTACTTTCTCTTATCCTAGAGCACTATTCTTTCCAAGAAGTTTGGGTTTACCTTCCCAAAATAGAAGTTCACCACCAGGTTGATTTCCTTTAGATCTAAGTTGACAAAGTGCAGCTAGGATCAAATCCGGATTATAAAACAGTGTGCAAAAACCACAATTAATATTGCATGCCATTTAGGAATTTGTCATTAGAAATTCCTCCAGGGCGCCAGGGACCATATTCTCCTGCACTTAAGGAATCTGCTATGAAAACAAACTTGAGGTCCTAATCCTTTCTCTGATCTCCATAAACTGACAGAAGTTTAGACATCCTTGGCCCTCATGGTAACTAATGGTCTTCATTTCTGCTCAAAAAACTGTCTTTAAGAGAATGACAATGAGTTATAGAGTACTTCCAAGTATATAGGAAAATTATAAACTAATAGAGCTTAGTATTATTTTTGGTTTAGAGAAAAATAAATTTATTTATT
The DNA here is from genome assembly GCF_011764305.1 of Mustela putorius furo. NCBI lineage: Eukaryota > Metazoa > Chordata > Mammalia > Carnivora > Mustelidae > Mustela > Mustela putorius. Next base: position 44,110 of record NW_025422453.1, on the reverse strand, counting down.
TTTAGAGAAATACTGAAAAAGAGTAGGAGCAGGGATAGGGGCAGAGGGAGAGGGAGAGAAACCTCAAGCAGGCTCCCCACTGACCAGGGCTTGATCTCAGGACCGGGGAGATCAGGAGCTGAGTAGAAATCAAGAGTTGGACGCTTAAGGGACTAAATCACTGAAGTTGCCCCTGATTTAGAACATTTTTTAAAAGTTATTTGAAAAAGAAAAAATTTGCATTTGACAAAATCTGCATTTGAAAATCTTTAAATGAGCGTTTGCTGGGTGTCATACACTAAAGTACTCCCGTTTAATCTTCACACAAGACTCACTTTGTTCTTATTTGAGCCACAACAAAACTCTGTAACAGCTAAGATAAATACTTGACTAAGGTCACTAGGCACAGAGGAAATTGCAGATCAATATCAAGAGAATAGTTAGTCCTTAGGAAGTTGAGCAGTGAGGACAGGATGGTTGACTCTGGAGATGATGGTAGTGTTCCAATTTTTTTATTCATATGGAGATTACAGGGGTTTTTTCCTGCCCAGTTTCTACCCCAACCCCAGCGCTCTTCTCTCTCTCTCTCTCTCTCTCTCTCTGTGTGTCTCTGTGTATTCTATTTCATAAGTTAAATATGAGAAAATACATAGCAAGACAACTCTAAAAACATATTCAAGGCAATAGCAACCCCAGGGAGAGAGTGTGAAGTTGGATTTGCCTTCAGAGAATTAACTTGAAAGCAAGTCTAGGTGTTTCATTTTGGTCCAGTCTATTCCCACTCTCCTAAGGAGATCTGGTTTTTTGTTTGTTTGTTTTGTTTTGTTTAACCTTATTGAGGAATCATTGACAAATATATTGTATATATTCGAGGTAAACAGTATGATGATTTTATATGCATATACATTGTGGAATAATTACAAATACATTATTACCATCACTTTATATAGTTCACTACTATTTGTGTGTGTGGCAAGAAAGCTTAAAATGATCCACTCTCATCAGCTTTGAAGTAGACAAAACTGTATTATAAACTGTTATCACCATATTGTGGTTACGTCCTCAGAACTGACTCTGCTCCTAACTCAAAGTTTCTACCGTTTGACCTAGATCGCCCCACTGAAACGTGATTTAACACATTCACATTATAACACTTTATTCAAAGAAAACTTCCCCAGTCTAGGTCATGTTTTCACCATTATTCTTATTCTCAGCCCAGAACTTCTGTGGGTGCCCAATGAGCTCCCAGTCCTCTCCAAACCACGCCATCATCTCCAGGCTCTGCTCTGCAGCCCCTACCCCTGAATCTTTCTAGCTTTACTTCCTCACCAAGGAAGAGCATTTGCTCCCATCAACTCACCGTCCTCAAACGTGGAGGTGTCATTACAAAGTCTTACAAAAGTCTTAACAGTTATGGTAGCACTTAAGAAGTCAATGTACCATAATGGGCTATGACTTAGAAATGATGAATGAGTTAATAGTCCCTCATAAGGCACAGCAGGAAGAAAGTTGTTGAAAGAAGACTATGCTCTTGATAAAGGCTGTTGTGATGTATTGTAAAAAGTCTAGCTGGGTTTATTCACGCAATATGTTTTCGATACATTAAGTTTGGATAGAATCTGGGAGATTCCAAAGGTAATTAAATCTGCATTTGCTAACTGCCTATCTTGTATAGTTAATCCTAGATTTTAGCAGTCTGGGAATCTGGGAGAATTTATTATAAATTATGTTTTTCTAAATAAAATAGTATCTTTTCTGTGGGTTCCTTTCTTCTATAAGATGGGTGAGAAGAAAGCATCGTGAAGACAGCACCGTTGAGAAAAGAATATGGAAATAGTCATAGGACTTCTGTTGTAGATGGTTAATGTCTTAAGTAATAGCTATCCCATGTGTCCTAGCCACTAATCAATTTCTCAAATGCCATTTCAATTTATCATTTCATATTTAAGTGACACTAATAACTTTACTTATCAGTTATATTTTATAAATGAATAATACAAGATGCTAGTTGTTTGCTGATTTGACCAAGAATCAGATCGTTAAAAAATGGTAGACTGACATGCAAATCAAAGTGTAGGACTCCTGGTTTGATGATCATTCTTCTCCCTAAGTGCTATTAAGGTGGCTCTTCAGGATGAAGACAAAATATACCAATTATTTATATTCTGACTTTAAGTTTTTTATACAGATTAATCACTTATGATGTTATGAAATTATTTAATAAAGTAAAACATTTGCTCAAATAGAACTTGTGGGTAGTAAATATTAGGCTGATATGAAAGTATCTTTTTATTTTTTGCATTAATGAAAAACAATAGGACTAAGAGTAAGACTTATCATTCACATTTTTTTTCTCTCAAAGCCTGTAGATATTCCTACACACTGTCTTTTACTCTGAGGTACAAGTGATGTAGTTGAAGCCACCACAATATTCATTTTTTTCTTAATAATTTGTCTACATTTTATTTTATATGATTCTTTTTGCACATAAGTGTGCTATAATTTGCATTTCTTATCATTTTCTCTCCATTTCCTGCCTCTTCATTTTTTAAAAAGATTTATTGATTTATTGTAGAGAGAAAGAAAGCACAAGTGGAAGGGACCGAGGGAAAGGAGAGAGTTTCAAGCACACTCCAAGCTGAGTGTGGAGCCTGAAAGCAGGGTTGATTCCATGCCCCTGAGATGACGACCTGAGCCAAAATCAAGAGTTGGATGCTTAAGCCACTGTGCCACCCAAGTGCCCCCACTTTCCCCTTTATGTTGCTGTTGAAATTATTTTTTTTAATCTGATTGCATTTCATTGTCAAATATTCTTCATGTATTAGAAATACTCCCCCTTGATAGTGTTACACTATTACCAATCTTCTTATGAATGTCAAATCTTTTTCATAAAGATCTTAATTATCTGCATTCTACTGATGATAAAAAATATTTTCATACATTGTTTTCTGGTTTTCCTGGGAAATTTTTCTCCAAAATACCTATAGACAATATGTTCTATTCATGGATGATGGTAGTATATATTTTAATGTCAAAAAAACCTGTGTTTTATTACCTCTGTTCTCACTTTAGGATGAAAATATATATATATATATATACATATATATATATATATATATATATATGAATAATGCTGAAGGAAAATTTCTATCTTGAAAAAGTTCAGTTGACCCTATTCCTTGTCCATAAAGATGAAAATGGAATGCATTTCTCAGGTCTACATGTCAAGTCAAGCTGACGTGCAGTTTCTCCCAAATGCACCATTTTGAGGTCATTCAACAAATCCTACTCTACTGGAAGGGATATGGTCTACTACTTTTCTCATCTTGTCTTTCCACATTGTGAGTATCTGTGATGTAATAACCATGACAACAGAAATGAAAATTCCCCCCTTTCCCTTTGTCCCTATCTATGACATGTTAAGGGAGGTGGGAGGGGGTGTGGCAGCTCCCACAGGGCAAGTATGAGCGCCTCTTTTTCTTTGCTTTTTCTTTGGTTTAGAATCAAGTTATCTGCATGGATTTTTTCATCACACAATTTATTTCAGATAAGATTTAGATGAATTTCCTAGAGAAAATAAAGCTCAATAACAAAAAAAATTTTCTTAATTTCTGAAAACCACTTTTAATCTCCATCTCTACAGAATGCCAAAATGTTGTCAAATCTTCATGTATAAATTTCATATTCAAATAAATATTAAAGTTCACAAGCAGCCTCAAAGCTTCAGAAATGCTTACTGTATGTGACATAGACACCATCATTCCTTTAGCCCAGAATATTTTTAATATACTTGTGTTCCTACCCAATTCCAGTTCCACTAGTAAAATACTTATCAAATAGTAAGTCTAATTACTAATTCTGCAGTTTATCATCTCTGACATTCATTAAGTGAATGTCATTGGTTTCATTGTCATTAAGTGCATTCATTGGTTTCAATGATCTAAGTGATCAGAGCTCTCTGATTTCAACTTCATTTTTGCTCCTGCATGAAGATTTCAGCATTTATTGAGTAGGACAAGTCAATTATGTTTTTCTTCTGAAAATATCCTTTGACACCAAACCCTTCTCATGGCTTTTTTCATCTCTGTATTTCTCAGGGTGTAGATTAGGGGATTGAACATAGGCGCAATGATGGTGTAAAATAGAGCAAATATTTTGTCCTCAGGGAAACTGGTAGGAGGTCGAAGGTAGACAAAGATTAAAGGTCCAAAACATAGGATCACCACAGTGATATGAGACCCACAGGTAGAGAGAGCTTTGCGTCTTCCCTCAGCTGAGCGATTTCCTAAACTGAATAATATAACAACATAAGACCCAAACAAGAGAACAAAGGTTACTAAAGTGACCATTCCTGAATTGGCAACCACAAGGACCCCAGTGATGTAGGTATCAGTGCAGGCAACTTTCAGCAGAGGGAAGATATCACAAAAGTAGTGATCGATTTCATTAGGACCACAAAAGGGCAATTGGATTGCCATCAATAATTGAGGAAAAGAATGGAGAGCCCCCGCCAGCCCACGCAGCCAAGAAGACTAGGAGATGGCACCTTGTCCTGTTCATGATAAGCAGGTAGTGGTAGAGAGGTTTGCAGATGGCAGCGTAGCGATCAAAGGCCATGATGGTAAGGATGAGGATTTCAATCATTCCCAAGAAGTGCAAGGCAAAGACTTGTAACATGCAGTTATCATAAGAGATGGTTTTTCTAGCCAGTAGCAGATCACCAATCAGTTTGGGTGTCACACAGGAGGTGTAGCAAATGTCCATTAAGGCTAAGTGGCTGAGGAAATAGTACATCGGTTGGTAAAAAAGGTCACTACAGCGAACAGAGACGAGAATTAGGAGATTTCCCAGCAAGATGGAAACATAACAAAATAAGAAGAAAGCAAAGCAAAATTTTTGTATGTTGTTCTGGTTATAGGAAAGTCCCAAAAGGATGAATTCTGAGATGTTTCTCTGACTTTCCATAAATTGTGCATTATGCACAAATAACTATCTGAAAAAGAAAAAAAAAAAAATTGGATGAAAACATTGACAATGTTCAAAACACAATCATATAAGATCTGTTAACAAAATATAAACCTAATTCAACAAATCACAATGGCTAATTTATAAACCAATATTATTACATGTTTTCCCTTTAGGAATCAAAACTGATTTTGCAATGATTTTTAAAATTTTTTTCAAGCATTCTCTCATTTTGAAATACTAAAAATACTTTTGATTTAATTTTGAAAATGTAATGACTTAAAAATTACTATTTTCTAACATGAAATTGTGCCACTGTAGTTATAACCTTTAGATAGTAGAGGCATTAATTTAATGCAGGAAATTTATTTTACTTATCATTTTCCATTGTGTTCTTTATTCACAGCAGGCTTTTGTTCTAGGTAATGTTTCCTTTTCCCCACATGATATGGAACTTCCCTCCTAAATAGGTTAGAGACAGAGGAGCAAGGATAGTGCATTGCATTTAAAAAAAGAGACACAAAAACACATCTGCTTAAATTGTGAGTTGGGTGATTAGGATTGCAAATAATATTATTTGAACCATAAGGGTGGGTGCGGGGTGTATATAATAGCTTGAGCTTGAGAAATCTATCTTGCTAGCTATGTTATAAGGCAAAAATACTTGAAAATCCAACAAAAAGTTGATTTCGTTTTGTCAGTGAAATGTTGAAAAATAATTTCAAAAATACGTATATTTCTAACTTTTTAGTGTAAAAGAATGTTTGAAGGTAAACTCCATAACCATTAAATTTCATAATGTAAATAAAGAAAGAAAAAGACACTAATGGAAATTTAAGACATTCTAGTCTCCCTTTTTTTTTTTAAGGATTTTATTTATTTATTAGACAGAGACACAGTGAGAGGGAACACAAGTAGGGAGGGGGGAGACGTAGAAGTAGACTTTTTGCCAAGCAGGGAGCCTGATGTGGGGCTTCATCCCAGGACCCTGGGATCATGAAGTGAGTCGAAGTCAGGCGCTTCAGGACTGAGCCACCTAGGAGCCCCACTAGTCTCCCTTTTTAACATGAAAGCATCAAGTTCTATCCTTAAAATTGTATACAAGTTATAGTTCTCCCATAATTTAATGTTTTTCTTATATCTTCATGTATATTGTTACCACTACAGTTGCAAACAATAACTAATTTATGAATCTATAATATTGCATTCATTTAGATAATTAAGCATAAAAACTGAAAACTGAGATAAATTTGAAAAATACTTATCAAATAGAAAGTCTAATTACGAGAATGATTTAAGTACTAAAATACTCATCTACTACCACCATATTCCTTTCAGTGTAGAAGAACAGATTAAGAGAATCTAAATGACTATCCATATATTAAAGAGCCAATAAACTGAAATATTTATATTTATAAAGTATATGTCCTAATTCTTATTCTTTCAGTGTAGCTTCCCCCAGGAAAGGGGCATGCATCAGAGAAGATAGCAGTGGAGGAATTACCATAATTTTCATCTCTTGAGAGATGACAGACTCCAAGATCACTATAAAATTTAAGCAGGGGAAATACATGACATTTTTTTTTTAATCTTCAAAACATTAAACATAAAAATGAAGAACATCATTTGTAACATCACTAAAGCAATGCAGACAGAATTAGAAATGATGGGGAAGAAAAAGTAAGGTAGAGGACAGACCACTTTTATTCAAGCTTCCTTTATACTACTGAGGAGGGAGCAGAAGGCTGGCTGAGGATAAAGCAAAAGGCTGACACCTGGCCATCTCCTCCTCACTCCCACTCCTGGGTGGGACCAATGTGACATTCTTTAAGTCCCAACTATGTTAATGATAATGGCTTGTTGCTGGCAAGACCTCAGGTATCAGGTACCTTGTGGATCCTCTTTAGCATATGAAAGTTTTATTGAAAACTCCCTTTCCCTTACCTTCCCCCAACCCCATGGTACATAACCTGCCATCCCTCACAAATCAGGGCAGCATCTCTTCTTGTCCGTGGGTCCTATCCCTGTGGCCAAAAGAGGAGGCTTTAACCCATTGAGCCACCCAGGAGCCCCTGAACACTTAATTTTAAGAAAATGGTCTTTTTCCATGCTACCAAAATTAAATTAAAAAGCCAGTCTGTAATTTTGTAGTCTGCCTAACAGTCCTGTACTCTCCTTATGAGTTACCACCAGCTTTGTAAAACCTCATTCTCCTATACCTTAACCCGGGTAAGTCTATACTAACTACATATATTTCTATTGATGTACTCAACATGTGCCTTACTACAAACTTACTTTACCTGATTCAGGTGAATCTAAAAAAATTGGAGAGATGCTAATTTCAGGGATGGGATTTTCTTCAAAGATTGGAAGCTGGAAAGTCACTGGCAGTCTAAAGATTTCACTATGTTCACATGTATTTTTCAAAAACACAAATTCTGTTTGTAATATACAATAAAGACTAAATATTGCTTTTTCTTACTCTTGTTTAAATCTGAATATACCACACCAGAAAGTATCATGCTTAAGATAACAGAATAAGTGTCAAATAGATCTAATGAGCCTAAAATAGGAGGTTATAAGTGTGATTACCTGAGCATCAGTTGTGCATGTTCTTCAGGTTTTCAGTTAGTCAGGAAAATGTCTTGGTCACACATATGCCCCCTTTAGTTACATAGTTTGTTTGCCCTTCACTGGCATTTACATCTGAAAATGTGAGAATACAAAGCACTGATTCAAACAAATCTCAGTAAATTCTCTAAAAATATCTATTATTATCACTTTCCTTGAATTTGCAGGAAGGAAGTTCCTATCCTTTTGCAAAGAGGGTGAAAAATATAAATATCACTGCAAAAAACTATCCTGATTCACAGAGAAATATGTGTCCACTTCACAGGAAAGTGATCTAAGATTTTAAATACAGATATAATTCCCTGACCCCCGTTCATACTTAGAAGTAAACAAGAGCATTTTGGATTGTCTGCTAGGGCATCCTACATATCTTTGCCCTAGAAGTCAGGTCTTTCAGGTTTATGCCTGCAAGCCATTTGCTCTCCAAGGGCCAAATACAAACTGAGAAGAGATCATAAGAACTTTTTTATTTTGAAATTTACAGACATTGTGTTCCCAGGAGTAGTTCTTAAAAGATTCTCAGTAAAGAACACTGTCCAAGTTTTATATTCCCTAGCCTCCTGGGAATTGTCAGGCTTTCAATTTATTTCCATTTTTACATTAGCCAAGCTCTGGGCACTGTGTCTCTAGAGGTCACTATTGTTATACAGATCCAGAGTAGTAGTAAAGAACTTCTGCCTGTTTGGGCTAATTTCTTCCTCTGAAAAGCCAGAGGGAAAAAATTGGTAACACTATGAGAGCATTGGTTTGTTTTAGAGAAATCTCTATTTCTACAGTGGAGAAGGTAAAAGAAAATCAGAGAGATAATGTCCAGACAAACAAGAGTCATTAACAAAAAAAAACATGAGATGAATCACAGTGAACAAGTCAATGACTTGTCACACCACTTTTCTCCTGGACCAGCACCCACACCCAATAGTAATTAACTCTCACTGCTGCAATGGAGGGTTGGATTGTTAAGAAGAAGGGAAAAATAAATAAATAAAAAATAAAGAATAGATTAAAAATTAAAATAAATCCCCACTCTTATTTATCTATGAAAAGCACTCATAGGATTTGTTGAAAAAATATTGGAGAGGATAACCAACCAAATAGGTACAAGCTCTTATTCTCATTACTACCAGGCACTTTCCTTTGTGTGGTTGCAGTGCTGCAAGGTACACAGACTCAGAATCATGTGCACTGAAATTCAGGTGGCCTCCCTTCTTGGAAGGCAGCCATGCTCACCACTATATGACCAACGCAGGTGGCCTCCTTTCTTGAACAGAAAATCCATATATGTGTGTAGTCATATGACTTCAGATAATCAGTGTTTTATAGCATCCCATCTAGAACAACTCACATAGTAAACTAATCATAATATTTATAAGCATTTTTAAATTCCTATATGTTAATCACTGTATTAAGCATTTCAAATACATTATCTGATTTAATTATTAAAAAATTTTCATGGGACTTATTGCCCTTATTCCTCAAATGGGGGAAAAAAGGAATCTTCTAGAGATTAAATAGCTTGCTCAAGATAACAGAGCTGGTTTCCAAAATAATAACAATATATCTGGTCTTCATAACTTTTGTTGCACTAAAAGGTATGGCAACATTACATAAAGGTTGGGAAGAGAGAAATGGAAGGATATTATTGTAATGCTATTATACTATACATAAAGTGGTATCATGAGAATGCTCAATTGATTCAAGGGAAGAGAAGCAAAAAAAAAGAACAAATAGAATTAATAGAAATTTATTACAAGATGATAGACTTACACTCCAACTTATCAATAATCACATTATATGGGAATAGTCTAAGCAGTAAAGTTAAAAGGCCTCATAGGATATACAAAAAAACAAAGCAAAACAAAAACAAACAAAAAAGCCAGGCAACTTAACTATACTCTGGAAACAGAAAATTATGTATTTTACATAGGAAGATACAAATAATAGATTAGAGGTAAAAGGACGGAAAAGATAAATAATGCTAATGCCAATGAAAGAGGGAAAGGCTTTTCAATTATCAGAGAGAAAATTTAAGAGCAAAAAATATTATGAAAGATAAAAAAATTCATGTCATATGATAAAGGGGCCAACTAATCAAGGAGACATAACTACCTAAATATTTATGACCCTAATAACAGGGCTATCAATTCATAAAACAACAACTTACAGAATCTTTAGGAAAAATAAACAAATTCACAATATGGTTGAATATTTCAGAATACATCTATTAATAATTAATGGAACAAGTACACAGAAAATCAGCAAAGATATTAGTAGACTTGAGCAAAACCATCAACTAACTGGCTTGACTTGATTGTCTCTATGAAATACTTCATCTAACTCTAGCAGAATACATATTCTTGTCAAGTTAGCTAAAAGCTTTGACTAGGATACATCATTATTCTGGTCCATCAAGTAAGTCTCAGTAATAAAAGGACTCTAACCCTTCTTAGTATTTTCTCTGACCACAGTGGAATCAAATGAAAAATATTAAAAAGAAATCTAGAAAATATCTGGAAATTATATAAGGCACTTACTTCTAAGTAACTTCCTGGATCAAGAAGAAATCAAAAGGGAAATTAGAAAGTAGCTTTATATGAATGAAATTGAAAATAAAATATATCAGAGTTTGGGGTCCTGGTAATACAGAACTTGGAGGGAAATTTATTGCATTAAACATCTAAACTGGAGGGGCACCTGGGTGGCTCAGTTGGTTAAGCAGCTGCCTTCGGCTCAGGTCATGATCCCAGCGTCCTGGGATCGAGTCCCACATCAGGCTCCTTGCCCCTCAGGGAGCCTGCCTCTCCCTCTGACTCTGCCTGCCACTCTGCCTGTGCCCTCTCTCTTTCTCTCTCTCTCTCTGACAAATACATAAAATCTTTAAAAAAAAAAAAATCTAGACTGGAAAAGAATAAAGGGTTCAGATTAATGTCCTCAGCCTCCAGGTTTAAATTAGAAAAAGAAGAGCAAATTAAGCCACGTGAAAAGAAGGGAATAATGAAGATCAAAGTAAAAATCCATGAAAAACAAAAGAGAAAAACAATAAGGAAAATTGAAAGCAAAAAAATCTGTTTGAGAAATTCAATAATGTTGATAAACCTCTGTCCAGAGTGACGGAGAGCAAAGGGAAGAAGACACAAATTACCAATATCAAGAATGAGAGAAGTGATATTACTACAAATTTTGCAAATACTGAAAGATTAATCAGAGAACAATATAAGCAATTTTATGTCTAAAAATTCAACAATTTAAGGGTGCCTGGATGGCTCAGTCACATAAGCATCTGCCTATGGCTCAGGTAATGATCCCGGAGTCCTAGGATCAAGCCCCGCATCAGGCTTCTTGCTCAACAGAGAGTCTGCTTCTCTCTCTCCCTCTGCCTGCACTCTGCCTTCTTGTGCTCTCTCTCTCTCTCTCTGTCAAATAAATAAATGAAATCTTTAGAAACATAAAAATAAAAATAAAAATTCAACATCTTAGATGAAAATCTTTAAGATGGGCAAAAGATTGAAAAGACATATCCCCATAAAACACTGCACTCTTTTCACCATGTCAAGTAAGTGCATGAGAATCTGCTCAATATCACTAGCTATTTGTGAAACGCAAATTAAAACTGCAATGAAAAGCCAGTTCACACCTTGTAAGATGGCTAAAAATAAGAAAATTTGTATAGGAAGAGTGGAAGAGAAGTGGGAACACTCATAACCTTCCTCTGGGGATATAGCTTTGAAAAGACAGTTTTGTGGTTTCTTCACATGTGAAACATACAGCTGCATATGATCAACCATTCAACACCTTAGGATTTACCTGACAGAAGTGAAGCATACAGTTCACACAGAAACTTGTGCATAAATGTCTGCAAGCAGGTTTGTTTGGAATAGCCTAAACTTGGAATGAGCCAAATTCCAAAGAGCAGAACTGTGGAATTTGCAGGGTAGAATCCATGCAGCAATGAACATGGAATGCACATCTGATTGTGTGTAATGATATGGATTAATCTCCAAATAACCATATGGAAAGAAGCTAGTGAACATAGATTATATACTGCATGATAAATTTATGTAAAAATCTAGAGAACACAAACTGATCTATAAAGACCCAAAGCAAATCACCAGGTATCAGGGAAAACTTTTCAGAGGGCTGGATACTCTCCCAGTCTTGATTATGGTGATGGAGTCACAGGTTTATGCTTGTGTCCCAACTTGATCAGATTGTACATTTTAAATATGTGCAGTGTATTGTAGAGCATTTATACTTCAATGAGAGTTTTAGAAGTAACCTAGGACTGAAGAAGAATACCCAAAGAATGAACTTGGAAAAGGGGTACCCTCCCCAAAATTGGGATTGGAAGAGTAGAGTTTGAAGCCATGGCCAGAACAGTCAGTCACCCAGCAAGTGGGAAGTGCTTTGGGAAAGCAAGAGCACAAACTGTTGTTTTTCTGATCATTTTCTTCCAACCACAACCCATGATGTTGTGGACAGGATCTTTCTTTTGTTTTTCTAGGCTTTATCTCACATGTTAGATAAGATGGCCTAATTTAATGTAATTTTAGGCTTACAAATACGCCTACTACTTCTCTCATTCTCCCTTCTGCCTGGCATCTATCTTCCTTCTCAGACTTCCTCCCTTTTTAATGAAAACATTCTGCACAACTTCTTTTACTGAGCATAGATTTGTAGTCAGATCTTGGTTATTTTTCATTGTTGTTCCATTGTACTGAAAAATCCTAATTTTACTCTTCTTGAAAAATTCAGAAGTCAAGGATAACATTTTCCTTTTAGTGCTTTCATGAAGCAATTCCATTTTCTTCTGTTTCTACTACATATTATGATTGAAATATTGACTGGACATAGTGTTTTCTATGATTCTTGTTAAGAGCAAATCTTTTTGTGGGTGCCTGGATGGCTCAGTTGGTTAAACATCTTCCTTTGGCTCAGGTTCTTGGTCCCAGTGTCCTGAGATCAAGCCATGCATCAGGCTCTCCCTGCTCAGCAGATAGCCTGCCTCTCTTCTATCTTCCTCTGCTAACACTCTTGCTATCTCTCACTCTCTTTCTCTCAAATAAATGAATAAAAATCTTTAAAAAGAGACAAATATTTCATTCTTTCCTGCAATTTTGTAAAGATTATTTTCATCAGTTTTCAGAAATTCCCAATTATTATATTTCAATTTTTTTTTTTCCTGTTACCAAAATCCTGGAATCCGATAGATACATGTTGTTTTCTCTTACTTCATTCATAATGTATCTACTTTTTTCTATCATTTCTTCTTTTGAATTCAGTGTTCTGGTAAATTGTTAATATTAACATTCCATTCACCCTATTTTTCTTAAAATATAGCCGCTCCTTTTTATCCATCAAAGTACTAATTAGAATATCCTATATTTGTTTCTTACTTTGTCTTTTAACATGTTGGAGAACTTTCAGATTCCTGTTCCAATATCCTGCTTTTATTTGTTTATTTTTAAAATATTGTATGTATTTATTTGAGAAACAAATATAGGGAGAGAAAGCACAAGCAGGGGATGGGGCTAAGAGGGAGAAGTTGGCTCCCCGCTGAGCTGGGAGACTGATGCAGGCTCCATCCCAGGACCTGAGATCATGACCTGAGCTGAAGGTAGATGCTTAACCATCTTAGCAAACCAGGCACACCTACAGCATACTTTTAAAATTATTTCTTACTTTTTCTAATAAATATACTCATATTCTGTCTGTGTCAGAACAACACGCAAAGTTGCCATTGTATGACATATTCTGCAAAGCTGTTTTCACAATATAACTTCCTCTTTGTAATTTTTGCTGTGTTATCATATGCTTTGCACAGAAATTAAATATTTTCTCCCTCTTTCTACATGGTCTACTCAAGTCTCTTTATTCTGATTACAGGAGAGATAGAAACTCAAGGAAGATCTTATTTCCTATACTGTGTACTTCTGCACATGTGTGTGAATGTGTGGCAATCCAGTGTTGTATGTACAACATTCCTTCTTCACCTAAAACCACTGCCCTTATTTGAAGCCTACCAAAATGTATTTTTTTTTCTTCCTAGGAGCTAAGTAAAGAATTTTATTTGTTTTGCTTATTAGGACAAACAACTTCATATAGTGCAGTGAATACCCTATGTATTAAAATTTCCCAATTGTGATCACCAAAGTGTTCATCTTGCTAACCTAACCTAATGCCCTGTTCTGGGAAGTTTTTCTGAGCTGCGCTGTAGGGACTATCTTCTTTCATTTTTTTTTTTTAATATATAACTTTTTAACCTATTTACCATCACAGTGAGATGTCCAGTGCATTAAATTCCATAATAACTTTTTAACCTGACCTTTTAATCATATACTGGTGTTTTGCTTTTGCTTTTCTATTTTTTAAATTTATTTTTTTAAAATTTTATTTTATTTCAGGTTAGCTTATTCTTTTTTTTTTTTTAATATTCATATAGAGATAAGCCTCAAGGTAGTCCCCTTTCCCAAATCAATGCTACCCCTATAGGTAAACCAGTTTTTAATCCCCCTTTATCTTAGGAAAGTTGAGTCCTTTAACAAAGATATCAAGATACATCCAGGAAGAATCAAAACAACCTTCCTCGCACACACTGAGAATTTATAACAACTCTCCCATCTTCTTCTTCCACCCAGTGTTTCTGTGTTTTTGTGTTTTGTCCTAATAGCATATATAAATCTTACACGTGGGGGTTCTTTTTGACGAGGTTTCTTCCTTTATTTGCATATTTTTTTTTTCTCTTGTCATATACTTGTATCAGTCTTTCTGTTTGTCTGTTATTGTTTGTCTACTTCATAAATCATACCTTGGGGCCCATCTGGGCTGAACCTTCTCTTTCATCTTCCCTTTATTTCCTGTATCTCTCTCTCTCTCTTTTTTTTTTCTTTTTCTTTTTCTTTTCTTTTGTCTCTCATTTGGGTGGGGAATCCTGATTGCTCAGAAGTGTTCCAGGGTGCACCTTGACTGCACCACGGTTGATACATCCAGCTACATCTGTCAGTCATCTCCCACCAAAATGACTAGGACGAGGAATACCCAACAGAAGAAAAAATACAGAGGATAGACCTTTTGCAACAGAGCTAATGGCTATCAACATAGACAATATGTCAGAAAGAGAATTCAGGCTAACAATTATCCAGGCAATAGCTAGGTTGGAGAAAGCCATGGATGACCAAATGGAATTGATTAGGGTCGAACTGAAAGCGAACAGACAGGATGTTCACAATATTAGGGCGGAGCTTAAAGCTACCAGAAAGGAGGTTCACAATGCTCTCAATGAGTTCCAATCTAATCTAAACCTCTCTCAAAGCTAGGGTAACTGAGACAGAAGATAGAATTTGTGATCTGGAAGACAAAACAGATAGAGAGGATCAGGAGGAAGCCTGGAACAAACAGCTTAGAAACCACAAAAACAGAATCAGGGGAAATAAATGATGCCATGAAGCGTTCAAAAACATCAGAATTATTGGAAATCCCTGAATGGGAGGAGAAAGAAAGAAGTCTAGAAGATATAGTGGAACAAGTCCTTCATGAAAAATTTTCCCAATCTCGCAAATGGAACCAGCGTTCATGTACTAGAGGCTGAACATGCAGCCAAGAATGCTTCATCCAGCAAGACTGACATTCAAAATGGTTGGGGAGAGAGATAAAAGAGTTTCCACGATCAGCAAGGCTTAAAAGGGACTATGCAACCACCATGCTGACACTGCAGGAAATATTAACAGGTGTTCTATTAAAGAGTAAAAATCCTAAAAATAGCATTGAACAGAAATATAGAGAAAGTCTACAGAAAGAAAGACTTCAAAGGTAACTCAATGTCTATAAAAACGTAATCTATCAATAACCACTCTCAATGTGAATGGCCTAAATTGCGCCCATAAAAATGGCACAGGGTTGCAGATTGGATAAAACGACAAAGACAGGACCCATCCATATGTTGTCTACAAGAGACCCATTTTGAACCTAAAGATACACCCAGACTGAAAGTGAAGGGATGGAGAAGCATCTGTCATGCCAATGGGTCTCAAAAGAAGGCTGGGGGTAGCGATTACCATATCATATAAAATTAGACTTCAAACTAAAGACTGTAGTCAGAGACACAGAAGGACACTACATAATCCTTTAAAGGGACTATCACCAAGATGATCTAACAATTGTAAATATCTATGCTTCCAATATGGGAGCAAACCAATTACTTAAGAAAACTGTTAATCAAGATAAAGAGTCATATTGATATGAATACACTTAATTGTAGGAGATCTTAACATGACTCTCACAGAAATAGACAGATCATTGAAACAGAAGATCAATAAACAAGAGCATTGAATGAAACATTGGACCAGATGGACCTCACAGATATATACAGAACATTCCACCCTAAAAACAACAGAATACTCATTCTTCTCAAGTGCACAGGAAACCTCCAGAATAGACCACATACTGGGTCACAAATTAGGGCTCAACAAATTCCAAAAGACTGAGATTATTCCTTACATATTCTCAGATCACAATGCTTTGAAACTGGAGCTCAATCACAGGAAAAGTTCAGAAGGGACTCAAACACCTGGAAGCTGAAGACCACCTTGCTTATGAATGCTTGGATCAACCAGGAGATCAAAGAAGAAAGAACTGAAACAAGTCATGGAAACCAATGAGAATGAAGACACTTCGGTCCAAAACTTATGGGATACAGCAAAAACGGTCCTAAGGGGGAAATACATAGCCATCCCAGCCTCCCTCAAAAAAAAATTGAAAAATCCAGAATATATCTGCTGTGTCTATACCTTAAAGAACTAGAGAATCAACAAAAAATCAAACCAAGTCCAGTACATAAGAAGGGAAATCATCAAGATTAGAGCTGAGATAAAAATGAGGTAGAAACCAAAGATACAGTAGAACACATCAATGAAAAGAAAAAAAATTTTAGAAGGTGGTTTTTTTGAAAGAATCAATAAGATCAATAAAACCATTGGCCACACTAATCCAAAAGAAAAGAGAGAAGAAGCCCAAATTCATAAAATTATGAATAAAAAGGGAGAGATCACAACTAACACCAAGAAAGTAGAAACAATCATCAGAAGTTACTATCAAAACAGTTATATGCCAATAAGCTTAGCAACCTAGATGAAATGGACAAATTCCTGGAAAACTATAAACTCCCAAAATTGAACCAGGAAGAAATTGACAACATGAATAGACTGATATCTAGTAATGAGATTGAAGCACTGATCAAAACCTCCCAAAAAAACAAGAGCTCAGGACCTGACAGATTCCCTGGGGAAATTCTACCAAACTTTCAAAGAACAAATAACACCTATTTTCCTGAAGCTATTTCAAAAAATTGAAGCAGAAGGAAAATTTCCAGACTCTTTCTATGAAGCCAGCATTACCCCTGATCCCCAAACCAGGCAGACCCTAACAAAAAGGAGAATTTCAGACCAATATCACTGCTGAATATGGATACTAAGATTCTCACAAGATCCTAGCAAACAGGATCCAACAACACATTAAAAAGATAATCCACCATGACCAGGTGGGATTCATCCCTGGGCTACAAGGATGGTAAAAAACATTCACAAATCAATCAATGTGATACAAACAAACTGATATGAGAAGAGAGAGAAGAATCACATTGTCCTCTCAATTGATACAGAAAAAGCATTTGACAAAATCCAGCCATCCGTTCCTGATTAAAACGATTCAAAGTATAGGGACAGAGGGGACCATTCCTGAAACCTCATCAAATCTATCTATGAAAAGACCCACAGCAAATATCATCTTCAATGGGAAAAAAAACTTGCAGCCTTGCCGTTGAGATCAGGAACAAGACAAGGATGCCCACTTTCACCACTCTTGTTTCAATATAGTATTAGAAGTCCTAGCAATAGCAATCAGACAACAAAGAGAAATAAAATGTATCCAAATTGGCAATGAAGAAGTCAAACTCTCTCTCTTGGCAGATGACATGATTCTTTATATGGAAAACGCAAAAAGACTCCACCCCCAAACTACTAGAACTCATACAGCAATTCAGCAACGTGGCAGGATACAAAGTCAATGTACAGAAATCAGTGGCTTTTTTATACACTAACAATGAAAATACAGAAAGGGAAATTAGAGAATCGATTCCATTTACTAAAGCACCAAGTACCGTAAGATACCTGGGAATAAACCTAACCAAAGAGGTAAAGGATCTGTACTTGAGGAACTACAGAACACTCATGAAAGAAACTGAAGAAGACACAAAAAAGATGGAAGACCATTCCATGCTCTTGAATAGGAAGAATAAACATTGTTAAAATGTCTATACTGCCTAGAACAATCAATACTTTTAATGCCATTCTGATCAAAATTTCCATTGGTATTCTTCAAAGAGCTGGAGCAAATAATCCAAAAATTTGTATGGAATCAGAAGAAACCCTGAATCTCTAAGGAAATCTTGAAAAACAAAAATAAAGCTGGGGCCATCACATTACCTGATTTCAAGCTTTATTACAAAGCTGTGATCAGCAAGATAGCATGGTACTGGCATAAAAACAGACACATAGACCAGTCGAACAGAGTAGAGAGCCCAGATATGGACCCTCAAACTCTATGGTCAATTAATCTTCGAAAAGCAGGAAAAAATATACAGTGGGAAAAAGACAGTCTCTTCAATAAATGGTGCTGGGAAAACTGGGCAGCTATATGTAGGATAATGAAACTCGATCATTCTTTTACACAATACACAAAGATAAACTCAAAATGGATAAAGACCTCAATGTGATACAGGAATCCATCAGAATGCTGGAGGAGAAACATAGGCAGTAATCTCTTCGATATCAGCCACAGCAACTTCTTTCAAGATATGTCTCCAAAGGCAAAGGAAACAAAAGCGAAAATAAACTTTTGGGACTTCATCAAAATCAAAAGCTTCTGCACAGCAAAGGAAATAGTGAAAAAAACAAAGAGGCAACCCACAGAATGGGAGAAGATATTTGCAAATGACAGTACAGACAAAAGGTTGATATCCAGGATCTATAATGAACTCCTCAAACTCAACACACACAAAACAGGCAATCATATCAAAAAATGGGCAGAAGATATGAACAGACACTTCAATCAAGACATACAAATGGCTATCAGACAAATGAATAAATGTTCATCATTACTAGCCCTCAGGGAGATTCAAATTAAAACCACATTGAGATATCACTTTGCTCCAGTTAGAATGGCCAAAATTAGTAAGACAGGAAACAGCATGTGTTGGAGGGGATGTGGAGAAAGGGGAACCCTCTTCCACTGTTGGTGGGAATGTAATTTGATGCAGCTTCTTTGGAGAACAGTGTGGAGATTCCTCAAGAAATTAAAAATAGAACTTCCCTATGACCCTGCCATTACACTCCTGGGTATTTACCCCAAAGATACAGATGTAGTGAAAAGAAAGGCCATCTGTACCCCAATGTTTATAGCAGCAATGGCCACGGTCTCCAAACCATGGAAAGAACCAAGATGTCCTTCAATGGACGAATGGATAAGGAAAATGTGATCCATATACACTATGGAGTATTATGCCTCCATCAGAAAGGATGAATGCCCGACTTTTATAGCAACATGGACAGGACTGGAAGAGATTATGCTGAAGTGAAATAGGTCAAGCAGAGAGAGTCAATTATCATATGGTTTCACTTATTTGTGGAGCATAACAAATATCATGGAGGACAAGGGTGTTAGAGAGGAGAAGGGAGTTGGGGGAAATTGAAGGAGAGGTTAATCATGACAGACTATGGACTCTGATAAACAATCTGAGGGTTTTGAAGTGGCGGGGAGGTGGGAGGGTTGGGGTAACCAGATGGTGGGTATTATAGAGGCCACGGATTGCATGGGAGCACTGGGTATTGTGAAAAAATAATGAATACTGTTATGCTGAAAATAAATAAATTAATAAAAAAAATAAAAATAAAAAAGAAAAAAGAAAAGAAATTAAAAATAGAGCTTCTGTATGACCCTACTATTGCACTATTGGGTATTTATCCCAAAGATACAGATGTAGTGAGAAGAGGACTATCTGTACCCCAATGTTCACAGCAGCAATGGCCACAGTCTCCAAACTGTGGGAAAAGAACCAAGATGCCCTTCAATGGACGAATGAATAGGATGATGTGATCCATATACACTATGGTTATGATGCCTCCACCAGAAAGGACGCATACCCAACTTCTGTATCAACCTGGATGGGACTAGAAGAGATTATGCTGAGTGAAATAAGTCAAGCAGAGAGAGTCAATTATCATAAGGTTTCACTTATTTGTGGAAGAAAAGAAATAACATGGAGGACATGGGGAGATGGAGAGGAAAAGGAAGCTGAGGGAAATTGGAGGGGGAGATGAGCCATGAGAGGCTATGGGATCTGAAAAACAATCTGAGGATTTTGAAGGGGCAGGGGGGTGGGAAGTTGGGCCAATCTGGTGGTGGATATTGTTGAGGACACGTATTGCATGGAGTACTGGGTGTAGTGCATAAACAATAAATTCTAGTACAGTGAAAAGTAATTTTAAAAATTTTAAAAAGAATTTAGAAATCACATTATTGTATTTTAAAGGATCGAATCATAACTTTTTTCTTTGTATTTTTTAAATTTTGATGACATTACTATATTGAGAAAAAACATTATTTGGATATTAAAAAAAAAACATGGATCCAGGGGTGCCTGGGTGGCTCAGTCGTTAAGTGTCTGACTTCGGTTTTTTTTCAGGTCATGATCCCAGGTTTTGTTGGATCAAGCTTTGTATTGGGCTTTCTGCTGGCACGAATCATACATACTTCTCCAGCTCCCTCTCTCACTCACTCCCCCCTGCTGGTGTTCCCTCTCTCTCACTGTGTCCCCTCTCTGTCAAATAAATAAATAAAATCTTTAAACAATAATCTCTGTCTCTTGCTCCTTCTCTCATGTTAACTAGATCCCATACTTGCAAGATAAGCAAATATTACAATGACTTCCCCTTGCTACCCCTCAGCTGAATTTCTTCTTGGTAATTCTCCAAAGTATCATCAGATACCCAAAGAATTCATAATCATGCTATTTAAATTAGAACATTTCCAAACCTTCACATTATTTACAATGTCTCCTTTATTAATATTAAAGTTACTGAATTTGAGATTTATAAGATCCTGATTTTACATCTGTGTGATTTAAAGACAGAATTTATCAGAAAGCTACAAGGACTAATTCCACTATTAAGGAGGATAGCAATGGGGCCATATGGCCTGTAGTAAAGTAATTAACCTGTCTGACAAACAGTTTCTTCCTTTTTAACATGGGAATTCCTAAGATTGATATTCCATAGATGTGTGGATTGAATAATATGGTGCAAAGTATACAATAGGCACTAATTAGTTTCTTTTTCACATTGCTCTTGCTCATATTATTTGGTATAAATTAGGTACCCAATATATAAAATGAAAAATAAGCAGAAGTACACTAAAGTGTTAATAAAGAAAAATACAGGCTATTAAATTTATATAAAATAGGTTGCTATTATCAGCAGTCTTAAACAGACA
The DNA here is from genome assembly GCF_011764305.1 of Mustela putorius furo. Lineage (NCBI taxonomy): Eukaryota > Metazoa > Chordata > Mammalia > Carnivora > Mustelidae > Mustela > Mustela putorius. Next base: position 22,999 of record NW_025422453.1, on the reverse strand, counting down.
TGAGAGAAATAATGATAATTTCTAATATTATTTAGTACTCACCATCCTCTGCAGACAGTTCTAAAACTTCTATGTGTATTAAACTGTAAAACCTAAAGAGGCCAATGATTCTTCTGTTATTTATATTTTGTAAAAAGGAAACCACGTCTCTTTAAAATTTGAATAAAATACTGATGTTCTAAACACTAATTTTATGCACATTTTAGTTATTTTTTATTAAGTGATACTGATAAATTTGGTTAGTAAATCCACATTATTCTGAGAATTATTCTAGGGGCATATTACCCTTTTTTTGTTTTTTTTCTTTCTGTAACCAAGTTGGCTCTCCCCAAGTCAAGGTCCAGCTAAATCTTTGCTGACAGCCTCAAAGTTTTCTCCTAGCACCAGCACCCAGGCTTGCCTAAACTAATTCTATTTCCTTTCTTTTTGTTTACCCTTTTCTCCTTCCTGATCAGATTTGCCCCACATTGACGTGCAGGATCCTCTGATTGAGGTTTTCCAAATCACAATGCATCATACTCTTAATTATTCACTGTACTTACAGAGTAGCAAAGTAGAGAAGGAACCTATCTCTACTCTAGTGCATTCTTTTCATTATATTTAATTTGTACCTCTTTCCTATTTATTTTTCTTTCAACTGCTTAAAATTCAGGTTGCTCACTTGATTTATCTATCAATTCTTTTTCAGATACACCCTATATAGGCCATGAATAATATTATTATTTCCTTTATGAATTTCCCAAAATCAAGCCAAAAAATGATTTACTTCATTTTGACATCTGCTGAGGGACATAATATTAATCAGTCATTGAATTGTACTAATGTAATGGACTGTTATGTTATAAAATTTTGCAAAACTTGAAGAGGGATATGCACCAATAATATCAACAGACTTAAACATAAAAATTTAATATATATATATAAACTTATTATATCTGTGTGTATATATCTGTATATATACTTTTTAATATATATAGTTTTTTTTTAATTTGAAAGTCATTTGTTAACTATGTGTTGGTTGGATTTTTACTTAACAGGTGATTATCTCATTAGATAAATTTTATTATCTCTGAGTAAAGGGTAGAATCTGGTGTTTTCAATGGTCAAAATAAGTGCTTAATTTTGCTGCTGAAGATTACTGAATTTCATTGGGAACATAGCCCATGTAAGTCCTGGTTCTGGGAATTCCCTATTTCCCTTACAAAAAGAAGCATTTTCTTCTGATTTTTGAAACTAGAAAGAAATAAAATCATCATTGGCATTTATTTTGAAAAATGCTTTGGTTTGTTTTCTACCCAAAAGTTGTATATTCATTGGTTTTAGTGTTGGAAATATATACAAGTTTTCTGTTTAAATTCCAAGTATCATTTAAAGTAGATTACATGGGAGAATATAACCCCAAACCTCCCTCTCAATCTTTCTATGGGATGATACATTTCCCAAAAGAAAAGTAGGGCAATGTATAGCTGAGCAATACATTTCTAGTAAATACATTTCTAAAGCAATCCTTTCTAGTCTTAAAACAAATAGTTATGAGCATCAGAGGAGTCAAGATGGCGGAGAAGTAGCAGGCTGAGAATACATCAGCTAGCCGGAGATCAGCTAGATAGCTTATCTAAAGATTGCAAATACCTACAAATCCATCGGCAGATTGAAGAGAAGAATAGCAATTCTGGAAACAGAAAAACAACCACTTTCTGAAAGGTAGGACTGGCGGAGTCATGAATCCAAAGTGACGGGAAGATAGACCCCGGGGGGAAGGGCTGGCTCCCGGCAAGCGGCGTAGCAATGGAGCACAAAATCAGGACTTTTAAAAGTCTGTTCCGCTGAGGGACATTGCTCCAGAGGCTAAAAAACGGGGTGAAGCCCACGCGGGGTCAGCGTGGCCTCAGGTCCTGCAGGGTCACAGAAGGATCGGGGGTGTCTGAGTGTTGCAGAGCTTGCGGATATTGGAATGGGAAAGCCGGCTACAGAGACAGAGCCGACAGTAAGCTCACAGCTCAGGGTGACCTTGAACCAGCCACAGGCTCGGTGAGCTCAGAGCCCAGATGGAGGTCAGGCAGACAGGAGTAACTGGGCGTTGTTCTCTGAGGGCGCACTGAGGAGTGGGGCCCCGGGCTCTCGGCTCCTCCGGGCCAGAGACCAGGAGGCCGCCATTTGTATTCCCGTGCTCCAGGAACTCTATGGAAAGCGCTCAGGGAATAAAAGCTCCTGAAAGCAAACCTGAGCGGATTACTCAGCCCAGCTCCTGGTAAGGGCGGTACAATTCCGCCTGGGGCAAAGACACTTGAGAATCACTACACCAGGCCCCTCCCCCAGAAAATCAACAAGAAATCCAGCCAAGACCAAGTTCACCAACCAAGGAGTGCGGTTTCAATACCAAGGAGAGCAGCAGAATTCCAGAGGAGGAGAAAGCAAAGCACAGAACTCATGGCTTTAACCCTGTGATTTTTTTTTTTTTTTTAAGTCTTGCAGTTAATTTATTTTTTTTTCTTTTTCTTTCTTTTTTTTTCTTTTTTCTCACTTTTGGGTAAAAATTTTTTTTTAAATTTTTACCCTTTTCTTTTTTAACGTTTTTAAACTAGTTTATCTAATATATATATTTTTTCTTTTTTATATTTTTCTTTATTCGTTTTCTTTTTTTTTTTTAATCTTTTCTTTTCTTTTTTTTTTTTTTCTCTTTTTTTTTCTTTCTTCCTTTTGAACCTCTTTTTATCCCCTTTCTCCCCCCTCACGATTTGGGATCTCTTCTGATTTGGTTAAAGCATATTTTCCTGGGGTTGTTGCCACCCTTTTAGTATTTTACATGCTCCTTCATATACCATTATCTGGGCAAAATAACAAGACGGAAAAATTCACCACAAAAAAAAGAACAAGAGGCAGTATCCAAGGCTAGGGACCTAATCAATACATACATTGGTAATATGTCAGATCTAGAGTTCAGAATGACAATTCTCAAGGTTCTAACTGAGCTCGAAAAAGGCATGGAAGATATTAGAGAAACCCTCTCGGGATTTATAAAAGCCCTTTCTGAAGAAATAAAAGAACTAAAATCTAACCAAGTTGAAATCAAAAACGCTATTAATGAGGTGCAATAAAAAATGGAGGCTCTCATTACTAGGATAAATGAGGCAGAAGAAAGAATTAGTGATATAGAAAACCAAATGACAGAGAATAAAGAAGCTGAGCCAAAGAGGGACAAACAGCTACTGGACCACGAGGGGAGAATTCGAGAGATAAGTGACACCATAAGACAAAACAACATTAGAATAATTGGGATTCCAGAAGAAGAAGAAACAGAGAGGGGAGCAGAAGGTATACTGGAGAGAATTATTGGGGAGAATTTCCCCAATATGGCAAATGGAATGAGCATCAAAATTCAGGAGGTTCAGAGAACGCCCCTCAAAATCAATAAGATAGGCCCACACCCCGTCACCTAATAGTAAAATTCACAAGTCTCAGTGACAAAGAGAAAATCCTGAAAGCAGCCCGGGAAAAGAAGTCTGTAATATACAATGGTAAAAATATTAGATTGGCAGCTGACTTACCCACAGAGACCTGGCAGGCCAGAAAGAGCTGGCATGATATTTTCAGAGCACTAAACGAGAAAAACATGCAGCCAAGAATACTATATCCAGCTAGGCTATCATGGAAAATAGAAGGAGAGATTAAAAGCTTCCAGGACAAACAAAAACTGAAAGAATTTGCAAACACCAAACCAGCTCTACAGGAAATATTGAAAGGGGTCCTCTAAGCAAAGAGAGAGCCTACAAGTGGTAGATCAGAAAGGAACAGAGACCATATAAAGTAACAGTCACCTTACAGGCAATACAATGGCACTAAATTCATATCTCTCAATAGTTACCCTGAATGTTAATGGGCTAAATGCCCCTGTCAAAAGACACAGGGTATCAGAATGGATAACAAAACAAAAAACCCATCTAATATATTACCTCCAAAGAAACTCATTTTAAGCCCCGAAGACACAACCAGATTTAAAGTGAGGGGGGTGGAAAAGAATTTACCAGGCTAATGGACATCAGAAGAAAGCAGGAGTGGCAAATCTTATATCAGATCAATTAGATTTTAAGCCAAAGACTATAATAAGAGATGAGGAAGGACACTATATCATACTCAAAGGGTCTGTCCAACAAGAAGATCTAACAATTTTAAATATCTATGCCGCCAACGTGGGAGCAGCCAACTATATAAACCAATTAATAACAAAATCAAAGAAACACATCAACAATAATATAATAATAGTAGGGGACTTTAACACTCCCCTCACTGAAATGGACAGATCATCCAAGCAAAAGATCAGCAAGGAAATAAAGGCCTTTAACGACATACTGGACCAGATGGACATCACAGATATATTCAGAACATTTCATCCCAAAGCAACAGAATACACATTCTTCTCAAGTGCACATGGAACATTCTCCAGAACAGATCACATCCTCGGTCTTAAATCAGGACTCAACCGGTATCAAAAGATTGGGATCAATCCCTGCATATTTTCAGACCACAATGCTCTAAAGCTAGAACTAAACCACAAAAGGAAGTTTGGAAAGAACCCAAATACATGGAGACTAAACAACAAATCCTTCTAAAGAATTAATAGATCAACCGGGAAATTAAAGAAGAATTGAAAAAAAAATTATGGAAACAAATGATAATGAAAATACAACGGTTCAAAATCTGTGGGACACAACAAAGGCAGTCCTGAGAGGAAAATATATAGCAGTACAAGCCTTTTTCAAGAAACAAGAAAGGTCTCAGGTACACAACCTAACCCTACACCTAAAGGAGCTGGAGAAAGAACAAGAAATAAACCCTAAGTCCAGCAGGAGAAGAGAAATCATAAAGATCAGAGCAGAAATCAATGAAATAGAAACCAAAAAAAACAATAGAACAAATCAAGGAAACTAGGAGCTGGTTCTTTGAAAGAATTAATAAAATTGATAAACCCCTGGCCCGAATTATCAAGAAGAAAAGAGAAAGGACCCAAATAAATAAAATCATGAATGAAAGAGGAGAGATCACAACTAACCAAAGAAATACAAACTATTATAAGAACATACTATGAGCAACACTACGCCAACAAATTTGACAATCTGGAAGAAATGGATGCATTCCTAGAAACATATAAACTACCACAACTGAACCAGGAAGAAATAGAAAGCCTGAACAGACCCATAATCAGTAAGGAGATTGAAACAGTGATTAAAAATCTCCAAACAAACAAAAGCCCAGGGCCAGACAGCTTCCCAGGGGAATTCTACCAAACATTAAAGAAGAACTAATTCCTATTCTCCTGAAACTGTTCCAAAAAATAGAAATGGAAGGAAAACATCCAAACTCATTTTATGAGGCCAGCATCACCTTGATCCCAAAACCAGACAAGGATCCCATCAAAAAAGAGAGCTATAGACCAATATCCTCGATGAACACAGATGCGAAAATTCTCACCAAAATACTAGCCAATAGGATTCAACATTACATTAAAAGGATTATTCACCACGACCAAGTGGGATTTATTCCAGTGCTGCAAGGTTGGTTCAACATCCACAAATCAGTCAATGTGATACAACACATCAATAAAAGAAAGAACATTGGGCGCCTGGGTGGCTCAGTGGTTAAGCCGCTGCCTTCGGCTCGGGTCATGATCTCAGAGTCCTGGGATCGAGTCCCACATCGGTCTCTCTGCTCAGCAGGGAGCCTGCTTCCTCCTCTCTCTCTCTCTCTGCCTGCCTCTCTGCCTACTTGTGATTTCTCTCTGTCAAATAAATAAATAAAATATTAAAAAAAAAATAAAAAAAAATAAAAGAAAGAACAAGAACCATATGATACTCTCAATAGATGCTGAAAAAGCATTTGACAAAGTACAGCATCCCTTCCTGATCAAAACTCTTCAAAGTGTAGGGATAGAGGGCACATACCTCAATATCATCAAAGCCATCTATGAAAAACCCAACGCAAATATCATTCTCAATGGAGAAAAACTGAAAGCTTTTCCGCTAAGGTCAGGAACACGGCAGGGATGTCCATTATCACCACTGCTATTCAACATAGTACTAGAGGTCCTATCCTCAGCAATCAGACAAAAAAAGGAAATTAAAGGCGTCCAAATCGGCAAAGAAGAAGTCAAATTATCACTCTTCGTAGATGATATGATACTATATGTGGAAAACTCAAAAGACTCCACTCCAAAACTGCTAGAACTTGTACAGGAATTCAGTAAAGTGTCAGGATATAAAATCAATGCACAGAAATCAGTTGCATTTCTCTACACCAACAACAAGACAGAAGAAAGAGAAATTAAGGAGTCAATCCCATTTACAATTGCACCCCAAACCATAAGATACCTAGGAATATACCTAAGCAAAGAGGCACTGAATCTATACTCAGAAAACTATAAAGTACTCATGAAAGAAATTGAGGAAGACACAAAGAAATGGAAAAATGTTCCATGCTCCTGGATTGGAAGAATAAATATTGTGAAAATGTCTACGCTACCTAAAGCAATTTACACATTTAATGCAATTCCTATCAAAGTATCATCCATCTTTTTCAAAGAAATGGAACAAATAATTCTAAAATTTATATGGAACCAGAAAAGACCTCGAATAGCCAAAGGGATATTGAAAAAGAAAGCCAACATTGGTGGCATCACAATTTCGGACTTCAAGCTCTATTACAAAGCTGTCATCATCAAGACAGCATGGTACTGGCACAAAAACAAACACATAGATCAATGGAACAGAATAGAGAGCCCAGAAATAGACCCTGAACTCTATGGTCAGCTCATCTTTGACAAAGCAGGAAAGAATGTCCAATGGAAAAAAGACAGCCTCTTCAATAAATAGTGCTGGGAAAATTGGACAGCCACATGCAGAAAAATGAAATTGGACCATTTCCTTACACCCCACACGAAAATAGACTCAAAATGGATGAAGGACCTCAATGTGCAATAGGAATCCATCAAAATCCTTGAAGAGAACACAGGGCAACCTCTTCGACCTCAGCCGCAGCAACATCTTCCTAGGAACATCGCCAAAGGCAAGGGAAGCAAGGGAAAAAATGAACTATTGGGATTTCATCAAGATCAAAAGCTTTTGCACAGCAAAGGAAACAGTTAATAAAATCAAAAGACAACTGACAGAATGGGAGAAGATATTTGCAAACGACATATCAGATGAAGGACTAGTGTCCAAAATCCATAAAGAACTTAGCAAACTCAACACCCAAAAAACAAATAATCCAATCAAGAAATGGGTAGAGGACATGAACAGACATTTCTGCAAAGAAGACATCCAGATGGCCAACAGACACATGAAAAAGTGCTCCATATCACTCGGCATCAGGGAAATACAAATCAAAACCACAATGAGGTATCACCTCACACCAGTCAGAATGGCTAAAATGAACAAGTCAGGAAATGACAGATGCTGGCGAGGATGCGGAGAAAGGGGAACCCTCCTACACTGTTGGTGGGAATGCAAGCTGGTGCAGCCACTCTGGAAAACAGCATGGAGGTTCCTCAAAATGTTGAAAATAGAACTGCCCTATGACCCAGCAATAGCACTACTGGGTATTTACCCTAAAGATACAAACATAGTGATCCAAAGGGGCACGTGCACCCGAATGTTTATAGCAGTAATATCCACAATAGCCAAAATATGGAAAGAACCTAGATGTCCATCAACAGATGAATGGATCAAGAAGATGTGGTATATATACACAATGGAATACTATGCAGCCATCAAAAGAAACGAAATCTTGCCATTTGCAACAACATGGATGGAACTAGAGCGTATCATGCTTAGCGAAATAAGTCAAGCAGAGAAAGACAACTATCATATGATCTCCCTGATATGAGGAAGTGGTGATGCAACATGGGGGCTTAAGTGGGTAGGAGAAGAATCAATGAAACAAGATGGGATTGGGAGGGAGACAAACCATAAGTGACTCTTAATCTCACAAAACAAACTGAGGGTCGCTGGGGGGAGGGAGGTTGGGAGAAGGGGGTGGGATTATGGACATTGGGGAGGGTATGTGCTTTGGTGAGTGCTGTGAAGTGTGTAAACCTGGTGATTCACAGACCTGTACCCCTGGGGATAAAAATATAAGTTTATAAAAAATAAAAAATTATAAAATAAATAAATAAATAGCTATGCCATGGTTAATAACTTTTTATACCCTGAGGAACTGGAGCACAAACTAAGAGTACATGTCTACTCACTTTTGATAGGCTATAAATCATGTGCTTCCTGTTGAAAAAGATTCTGAGGTACAGTAGGGAACAATGTCTCAGCAGAGGTTAAATTAGAAAATGGCAAAGATGCCTAAGGCCAGGTTTTGAAGTCTGCTTTAGCAGAGAATAAATGAATTGAACAGTGCATGACAAATATCTGTGTGCAACTTCATACCCCAATAGCCCTACTTCCTCCTAGATCCCCCACATTTGCAACTGGTTTTCACAGACTTAACTCTGAGAGCTGGTACAAATGTATACACTTCTTCCTACAAATACCACAATGAGGATTTTGTTCAAAAAAATTAATTCCTCTAAAAATGAGTTCCTCTAAAAGTAATAAGATGTGTTTGTAATCCAGGCAATCCAATTAAAAAAAGTAAATGTGGTTAAAATAGCTAGAAAGGGTCACATAACTGAGGGAAGCTTGAGTAGTACACGATAATACCATTGACCCTTGAACAGCCTGGGCCGGAACTGTGAGTTGTGTTACATGTGGATTTTTTTCAATAAGTACAGTACAGTACTGTATTTTCTCTTCCTTATGAGTTTCCTTCTATTTTGTTATAAAAGTACAGTATATAACACATATATCATGTATGACATACAAAATATGTGTTAATGAACTGCTCATGTTATTGGTGGGGCTTCCAGTCAACAGTAGATGATTAGCAGTTAAGTTTGGGGCAGGGCTCAAAAGTTATACACATCCCTAATCCCCACATGTGCAAGGGCCAACTGTAGATTATGAAAGGTACAACTGAGAGACTTTGTGACCTGAGTGAACAATATGAAGAAAGACTTGAGGCAGACAGAGAATGTCTGAAAATGATGCATCGATTATTATCAGGACCAGATAAGGACAGTATGCAGACTCATATGGGAGAGAAGTGAAGAATTTGGTTGTTACTAGGGCAACCATGGTCTAAATAACATTGAAAAACTTAAAGCTGGTCATCATTCTATGCAAGACAAAAATATTTTTTATATGGAAAAACACATAAGTTAGTAATCTGAGAGAAAACTCATAATGCTTGTATATAAACAACTTGACCTTATGTTTGGAAAGAAACATGTTTCCTATTTTCCACACAAAAAAATTTACCGATTTTCCATAAACAACATTGATGTGCTGGGATTTACAATGACTGTGGAGCTTGAATGGTGTGTGGATAAGACGCAGTTATAAGGATTGTGAAGTAAACTCACTTCTGTTGGTGACGTCAGTAGGCTAACATAAAGGATAAGGTAGTTACTACTTGGTCTACACAACTGCAGGCAGACCATCAGGATGAGAGCTTTTCTGTTGCAGTTCGGTCTTCAGAAGCCCAAACACAGACCCTGATGAAAATTAAGTCATGGGTTTGATCATAGATGTTGGAGGGCTATAAAGGGAACAGAAAACTCAGCCTCTAAGGTCCCTTATGTCAACAATAGAAACACAAAAAGAAAAAAAAAATAGATTGATTTGTCTGAGATGGTGAGGTCTGGGAATGAATCGGAGAATTTTGGGAACCCAACTTCCCTGAAACCTCTGCTCAAATAGAATTCCCTCCTCCGTATTTCTAGAGGAGAACAGATTCTCATGACCTGGGATGATATAATAACATCACCTGAGTCATTTCCTTACAAAACCATGCTTTTTTTCTGATAGGCTCTGATAGCCCAGGTCTGATAGGCTCAAGAGATTTTGACAAAATTCCTGTGAAATCATCTCCTTCCACTCAGTCATCTTCTGTTACTTTAGAGGAAATTGGCTGAAGAGGAAATATATGATTGCATCTGATTATATTTAGTTCTTTCTGGCACTAACTGAAATGGAATGTTGCAGCATTAAAAACCCAAATAAAAAAGTACTAAAAAAGATGGGGGTTAAGGAAAATATTATTAACAAATCCTCAACCAGTGCATGGATTGTCTGCCTTGCACAGACCAAAGATAACTAGAGGCCTAGATCTATTCCAATTTGTGACAGTTGCTAAAGGTTTTACTTGTGTTTAGGGTCTTTGTGTGGGTAGAAAGTGTGACTATATGGGTAGACCTTATGGGTAAAATATAAGTCATACAAATGTTCACTACCTGTTGTACACTGTGGAGGAAATTCTCAGTGGTGCTAGATGAGATGAAATGTTTTGTGGATACAGCCACCCTCTTTTCCCAACTACCCAAGTTCTAACTAATTTGGTCTAAGGCTAAAGCAGCCATGGATGGGGCACCTGGGTGGCTCAGGAATTTAAGACTCTGAATCTTGGTTTCAGCTGAGGTCGTGATCTCAGGATTGTGAGATCGAGCCTGGCATTTGGCTCCGCTGTCGGTGCGGAGTCTGCTTGAAAATCTCTTGCCCTCTCCCCCCGACCCTCGCCCTGCTTTCTCTAAAATAAATAATTAAATAATCATTAAAAAAAATAATAAAGTGGTCAAGGTGGTTTAGAAAGTTTCCCTATGAAGGCTATTGCTAGGGTTGAACAATATTAAATTTCCCTCTAAACTTTCATCTGGCTTCTGTGACTACTGAGTACCAAATGTTTGTAGTTATTATTACTGCAAGAGATAACCGCAAATTTCATGCGTAAAACAAGTAATTTACTATAAACTTAGGCTCAACGGATCAGGAATATAAACATAGCGAGGATGGCTTCTCTATGCCACATGACGTCTGAGGTCTCAACTGAGAAAACACAAGGACTGGGAATACCCACTAGCTAGCAACTGAAAAGATCTGGAGTCATCTTGACTTACATGTCTGGCAGTTGCCACTGGTTGTGGGCCCAGACATCAGATGAACTGTTGGCCATAAAAGTCTACGTCTGGCCTCTATATACAGTACCTCCATATGGGCCAGTTAGGAAATATTGCTATGGCCTTGTTTGGAAGCTAATTTCTTTCTTTTTTTTTTTAATTTTTTATTTTTTTATAAACATATATTTTTATCCCCAGGGGTACAGGTCTGTAAATCGCCAGGTTTACACACTTCACAGCACTCACCAAAACACATACCCTCCCCAATGTCCATAACCCCACCCCCCTCCCGACCCCCCTCCCCCCAGCAACCCTCAGTTTGTTTTATGAGATTAAGAGTCACTTATGGTTTGTCTCCCTCCCAATTCCATCTTGTTTCATTTATTCTTCTCCTACCCACTTATGCCCCCATGTTGCATCACCACTTCCTCATATCAGGGAGATCATATGATAGTTGTCTTTCTCTGCTTGACTTATTTTGCTAAGCATGATACGCTCTAGTTCCATTCATGTTGTCGCAAATGGCAAGATTTCATTTCTTTTGGAAGCTAATTTCTGTCACACCAGCATTGAATGCCCAACATATTCGCTCCCCAGGGAGTCCACTCACTGCTGAGATAGCAAGTTGATTACACTGAAAACCTTCCATCATGGAGGAAACCAAATTTGTCTTCACTGAAACAGACACTTATTCTGGATATAGATTTGTCTTTCCTGCTTATAATACTTGTACCAGCAGCACAATGCATTGAATTCTGGAATGCCTTATTCACCATCATACTATTTCACTTAAGATTGATTCTGATCCAGTAATGTATTTCTTCCAGTAAAGATGCTTGGTAGTGGACATACACATTGAAATTCATAGATCCTACCACATACTCTATTCTAGGCCAAATTGAGTTCCTGAAATTTCATATATTGAATACCTAGATCCAAGTAACTCAGAAGATGACTATTTAGAGATAGGCCATTAAAGGGGCAATTAAGTTAAAATGAGGCCTTTATGGTGGGCCCTAGTCCTCTGTGGTAAGCATCCTTATAAGAGAAAATTTGGACACAAAGAAAAGAACGCCAGGAATGTGTGTTCACAGAGAAGACCCTGTGAGGACATATGGAGAAGGCAGCCTTTGGTTAAGCCAAGGAGACAGACCTTTGAAGAAACTAAACCTGTCAGTAGTTTGACCATGGTCTTTCAGACCCCATAAGTGAAAGAAAATATATTTTTGTTGTTTAAGCCATCCTATCTATGGTATTATTTTATGGCAACCTCAGTGAACTCATTCATATCCCATTTATCTTAGGTAACTGCTTAGATACAGTGAACAAATGACTTCCAAACAGACCACCAATTGAGAAATAGCATCCTGAAAAGCTTGAGCTATATTTTCAAGGATGTGTTGGCCAACATATCGTTATATCTCTCCCAAAGCCATCATAAACAGTTTTAGAATCCTATGGAACTGAAGAATATATATGGAAGTGCTTCCTTTATTATTACACTAAAGTCCTTTATAATTCTGCTTCCTGTACCAACAGTTTTGAGCTCATCTGGCTTTTAGGTTTTAGTTATAGATGTTATGGTTTCATGAGGGGCCACAACAATTACTTTATTGAACTGGAAATTGAAGTTGCCACCTGGATACCATTTGGGGTCTTCATACCTTTACTAAACCAAAAGATAAAATGGCGCTGGAGGGGGCACCTGTGTGGTTCAGTGGGTTAAAGCCTCTGCCTTTGGCTCAGGTCATGATCCTAGGATCATGGGTTTGTGCCCTACATTGGGCTCTCTGCTCAGCGGGATCCTGCTTCCCTTCCTCTCTCTGCCTGGCTCTCTGCCGACTTGTGATCTCTGTCAAATAAATAATAAATGAAATCTTAAAAAAAAAAGGGGGGGGGAGTGGTGGAATTGGTATTGATGATGAGGTGACATTTGTTTGTTTGACACAATGGGACATGAATGATCACTATTTGGAACACAATCCATTTCTTAAAATTTCTATAACTAATAGTAAGTGTTAATTTAAAAAAAATGAAAAGAAAAACAAGAAAAAATGGCAGGACCATTAAAGATTCAGAATGTCAAGAATGAAGATTTGGTACACCTTAGTAGATAATGAGCCCCAATATTAAAGGTTAACCTTAAATCAAAGGGAAGAGTGAGTAGGCAGTGCAAGAAAGAAAGGGATAAATGTTAACTTAAATCTAATGACCAATCATAGAAACAAGGACCCTTGTAGCAATGTAACAGTGTATTGAGTGATTTTAAAGCCTGTTCTTAATGTTACAGGTCTTTCCGGAAGGATTATAACCTGAACCAGAAGAGAAACTAACACAAAATGAACTTTGTCCAAATGTTGAGGATATTATGTTTCCTTTCTGAAAGGGAGAGAGGGAAACTAGGCTCAAATATCATACAGAAGAGTGTTTATGAATGCTGAATAGCTCATGTACCTATTACCCTCAGCTCAAAAACCTACTATATATGCTCTCTTCTGAGATGCTGGAAGTAAAAACTACCTATATTTCTAATCTATCAGATGATTTCCTATTGTTTCTATCAACAGGGGTACACACTCCAGTGATAGTGGAAGTCAAGAGGAGGAGAAAAAAAAGACTTCATTACATGTTGAAGATAAAGTATTTAATCAAGGAATACTTTGGACTAGCATGTGAGAAGATTAGAAGCAGAATGAAATGAAAAAAATAAATGAAAATTGTCTAATCATCAATAATATTATAATAATGTTGTATGGTGACAGATGATAATTAGACTTCTTGTGAGGATAATTTCAAAGTGTACAAAAATGTTGAATCACTGTGATGTATACCTGAAATGGACAGATGCTATATGTCAATAATACTTCAGTAAAAAAGAATAAAAAAAGTCTTTAGAAAATAATAAATTTATCCAGTCAGGAGAGGTCTGAGGAAATGCTAAAGATTCTGAGCTCCAACTGTGGCTGGCTTTTGCAGTCATGATATACTCTGTGTATATCATTTCTTCTTACTTCTAAGGCTCAAAGTAGAACCCTAAAATGAAATTCTAGAATGTTCTTAATACAAGTTACTTCCCTCCCCAAAATAAATGATGATACCACATTTTCTTCACTGCATTCTTCATTTCCATGTTTCTCAGCGTGTAGATCAGAGGGTTGAACATGGGGGCAATGATGGTGTAGAAAAGAGCAAACACTTTGTCTTCTGGGAAAGTTGTGGCGGGCCGAATGTAAATGAAGAGAATAGGCACAAAGAACAGAACCACAACTGTGACGTGGGAACTGCAAGTGGAAAGAGCTTTGGAGCGGCTCTCTGCAGGGTAAGCCCTAAGGGTATATAATATCAGAAAATAGGACACCATCAAAATCACAAAAGTCACCAGAGCAATCAGTCCTGAATTAACAACGACCAAGAGACCAATTCTGTCCGTGTCCGTGCAGGCCAGCTTTAGTAAAGGATACACGTCGCAGAAGTAGTGATCGATCTCATTGGGGCCACAGAAGGGTAGGAAGATGGTGAGGAGGAACTGACTGGCAGAGTGGATTAAGGCCCCAGTACAGCAGGCTGTGATGATTGCGTGACACCTCTCTTTGCTCATGATGACGGTGTAGTGCAGGGGCTTACAGATGGCCACGTAGCGGTCATAGGCCATCCCTGTGAGGATGAAGATCTCCACACCTCCAAATAAATGTGTGGTAAAAAGCTGTGTCATGCAGTTACTGTAGGAAATGGTCTTCCTTTCTGCCAGTAAATCAGCCATTAGTTTAGGTGTCACTGTTGAGGTGTAGCAAAGGTCGGAGAGTGAGAGGCAATTAAGGAAGAAATACATGGGTTGGTTCATTAGTGGACTGCACGTGATAGAAATTATTATGAGTAAGTTTCCCACCCAAATAGCAATGTAGCAAAATAAAAATAATACAAAGCAGAGGATTTCAATGTTCTCATTTTGAGAAAGTCCCATGAAAATAAACACAGTGACGTTATTCTTGTTTTCCATGATCCAGTGCCATAAAAATGCTTAACAGTCTCCTGAAAAGACATATTGCACAAGTTAGTGCCGAACATGTGCATGGAGAATATAGATGATGACACTGACATCATGAAGCTCTATTTAATGGATATGATACGATATGATATAATTTTTTTCTGATTAGTCTCATGAAGATTTCCATAAGTCAGTTTTTCAGGATATTATGTTCGATCTTGACATTACGTTTTATGAATGAATTCAATCAGTAAATTAAAAAAAGTTTAATAATTATTATTAGTTGCCAAATGTTTTCTATTCTAAAGAAAATATACAACAAAGTCCTTATAAAGGAAATTTTTCTGGATCCTTCCAAACACACATTTGTTTTTGTTTTTGTTTTTGTTTTTGTTTTTTTTAAGATTTTATTTGACAGATCACAAGTAGGCAGAGAGACAGGCAGACAGAGAGAGGAGGAAGCAGGCTCCCTGCTGAACAGAGAGTCCCATGCGGGGCTCCATTCCAGGACCCTGGGATCATGACTGGATCCTTAACACACTGAGCCACCCAGGTGCCCCCAAACACACATTTGTTAAAGAGGCAAGTATAAGTCATTAAAGTTGCTGTTAAATGATATCGAAGCAAATGTTAAGCTTGGCAATGGTCACTAGTGGACTTATATGCTTCCCCAAAATAGTTTCAGATTGAGGTAGAAAATGAACTTAGAGATTTATATGATAGAAATATATGTACAAAGTGGAAGATAGAAAATCTCTGCAGGAGGCCTCTGAGTTGGTTTGAATAATTTTTTGATTGCTTGTTTATCTTACTTAGTGATTTAGGACAGTAGGATGCTGATCTTTTGTATCAAATGTTTATTTTTATATCAGATATCAATACAAATCATATATTTAAAGGAACCACAGAATAAAGAGAGAGTTAAAACTAAAATGATGAGGCACCTGGGTGGCTCAGTGGGTTAACCTCTGCCTTCAGCTCAGGTCATGGCCTCAGGGTCCTGGGATCTAATCAGCTGTTGTGTTCTCTGCTCAATAGGAAGCCTGCTTCTCTCTCCACCTCTGCCTGTCTCTCACCCTACTTGTGCTCTCTCTCTCTCTCTCTGCCAAATAAATAAAATCTTCACAAAAAATAAAGCTAAAAAGAAGAACTGAAGGCAGTTTACCTTTGTGGTTTTTCTCCGACTCAGTGTACCATAATTCACAAGTCAATTTCTTCCCATCAGTCCAAATTATAGTATGAAATTATTTTCGATATTCATCCAAAACATATCTTTTGCCAAAACCTTAAAGAATATTGAAACTTCATAACTCAAAGAAAAAATGTATAAGAAAATGTTTATATGAAGACAAACATTTGGGACCTAGACCCCATTACTAATTATACCAGTATATAACTTTGGATACCAATTTTTTTTTTTTTTTTAATTTAAATCATCGTGTTTGGGGTGCCTGGGTGCCTCAGTGAGTTAAAATCTCTGCAGTCAGCTCTGGACATGATCCCAGGGCCCTGGGATCAAACCCTGCTTCGGGCTCTCTGCTCAGCAGAGAGCCTGCTTCCTCCTCTCTCTCTGCCTAATTGTGATCTCTATCTGTCAAATAAATAAATAAAATCTTTTAAAAAGTCATCTTGTTTGTAAAATAAAAAAAAATGACTGAACTTTGCCACAAAATGGTTGAGAAACTCAAAAAAAAATCAAGAAATGACCCTTGCTTTATTAACCATAAGAGTGTAAGTGCTAGTGTTACCTAATCAGTAAGGCTGTCAATAATGAAGTCTCATAAATATGATTCCATGTAGGAAATAAAATTTTAATGCCTTAAAATTATTTTGAGCAAGAAGGTAACATCGAGATTGGCACTAACTTAATCTCCTAGTTCTAAATAGAAGGGATTTTAATTAAAGGTATGTAGAAAATACAGGGACACCTGGCTGGCTGGCATACTGGAGCATGAAACTCTTAATCTTGATTTGTGAGTTTGAGCCCCATGTAGGGTATAGAGATTACTTAAAGAAATCTAAAAAAAAAAAAAAAAAAAAAAAAGAAAAGAAAATCTTAAAAAATTAAAAAAAATTAAAAAGCATATAGAAAATACATATAATAAATGAAGATAGCTTCAATCTCTTCATTTACCAGTTATATTAAACCTACAGGATTTGATATGTGAAGATACAGGCAATTTAGTTGCGGTTGACCATGGCTTCTGCTAACTTAGACTCTCAGTGCTAACGAAAAAATAACATTGAATTGGTAACCCATGATCCAATTGTTTTTCTATAAATTTTGAACTCAAAAGGCATCATTAATATTTACCATCTTTCTTTAGAAGTTGTGATATATCTTCTGCCCTAAACTTGTTGCTACAGTTTCTCATCAATTATTTTTTAAATTCTCCCCTTATCACTTTCTTTTAGAGGTTAATTGTATCACACACCAAACATAAAATTCCTTTGTAATGGGGCCTTAAAACAAATGAGTTTATTTATTTGGTACAATTTTAAGATTTAGAATTAGTGTAGCAAGAATCACTGAAAAGTTAGATTTCATGCCCTCCAATGATGCCATGAAAAATTTCTTCTTACCTATAAATAAGTACCCCCCTATTTTTGAAATAATATTTAAAACACTTGTTTGGTCATTTTTTAAAGTAATTGCTTGTTCCTTTAAATAGACAGAAATAAAAACATTATCTTAATCATGTGCATAGAAATAAACAACCACCTGAGTTGTTTTTCTTTTTCCCCTTTCCCAAAATTAAACAAAATTTTACCAAAACCTGAAATTAATCCCCTATACAAATTAGTTGTCAGAATATGTAGGTAAAGCCCATCATTCTGTCTTCATCTGATAAAAAATTAATTTTCCAACTGATGAAATGTGGTTTAACCTCATAGCAAAACAATAATGTTAAATATGTGGTAGAATTTTCTATTTTCTCCAAACTCCAGTCCATAGATAATGCTTCATTTCACTCTTTTCTTTCTTTTTTTTTTTTTTCATTTCCCTGTTCTGCAAACTTCTGTGGTTTATCAAGTATGAACGACCACATATATTTCTAGCTTTTCAATATTATTTAGTTAAAGATTTATTTATTTATTTATTTAAGAGCACAGGAGCAGGGGAGGGGAAAAGAGAGAGGGAGGGAATCCTCAAGCTAAATTCCCACTGAGCACAGAGCCTGATCCTAGAACCTGAGATCACTACTTGAAGCCAAAACCGAAGAGTTGACGCTTAGCACTCTCTGAACCATGAGGCGCAACTCTAGCTTCTCAATTTTAGAGTGCAAGAGGACCTCTGATTTCTATTGTCAACTTAGTCATCAATTTTCAGTGTGATCCCCAAACTTCATTACCCTCAACACATTTGTTTGTCTAAAATAGAGGCAAATTCTTTGTTCCCTAAATAAATTAGAGAGTTGTGAGTTTCAAATTTAGAAATAGATGTATGAGTACTTTGAAAAAAAAATACTATCTAAATGAATATGTTATTAAGATCAGTTTGATGCACGTACAAGAGTAGTAATACCTTACGGATATAACAATTAGTTAAAAATGTCCTGATAAAAGTATATATAGATCACCTAAATAGTATTTAGCAAAACAGAATTTGAAATCAGAGTTTTCTGAATCTAGAGCTTGAGTCCATGTCCATACCTGGAACAGAAGAAATTTAATGTTAAAGACCCCTTTCCTCCAATTATTTAATTATTTCATGCAAAGCCAGATAACCTCCAAAATCGTAATCCTTAAACCATTTCAGATTTCATGCAAAGCCAGATAACCTCCAAAATCGTGATCCTTAAACCATTTCAGCCATTCTAATATCGATATGCAGATGATGAAAAAATGAGATAATAAATTACAACAAACTATCTTAGTCTATAAAATGCAGAAAAATATTCAAAACAAAACTGCAATCTCAATCTGTTCCTCTTTCCTGCATATGTAGCCCAATTACAAAGAGTAAGAGTAGAGAATAAAAATCTGTTATTTTAGAGAATGCAATTTATTCTTAGAGAATACAATGCGCTGAATATTGTCATGTCCTTGGATACGCTTCTCCAGCCACAAATAGCTCCTCTGTAAGAGCAGTGGTTAGAAGAAAGAGGTCATCATTTACTTCCTGCTGTAGTTCTCCCCTCACTGTAGGAACTTGTGTTCACTTGTTCTAGAGGCCCCTTCTTAAAGAGGATAAATCTAGTCTTGAAAATTTATATGTTTCAGTTAAGATTTTGCTTAAACTTTGGGCTTTCTGCTATTGTCAAAATTTTTTGAAAAAAACCTTGATCATAATGAACATAATAAATTCGGGGTTTGCTATGAATCATCATATGGCCTCAGTTCATTACTTTACTACACCATCAGTAGGTTTAAAGTCTAATGGAATAATTTGTACATACACATATAACATAAACTTTTTAAATTCTCCTAATAATTCTGAGAAGTAAATAGTTCTAATAAGCTCATTTAAGAAAATGAAAACTGAGGGGCGCGTGGGTGGCTCAGTGGGTTAAAGCCTCTGCCTTCACTAGGGTCATGATCTCAGGGTCCTGGGATCGAGCCCCGCATGGGGCTCAATGCTCAGCAGGGAACCTGCTTTCCTTCCTCTCTCTGCCTGCCTCTCTGCCTAATTGTGATCTCTGTCTGTCAAATAAAATAAAATCTTAAAAAAAAAAAAAGAAAATGAAACTGAGTTTATAGAGAAAATAAGTAATTAGCCCAAACCCATAGACATAATTAGTAGAGTTTGACAATCTTAAACAACATGTCTCATTTGCTAATATATTTAGCAAAACATTATGTACTTACCATACTAATTTGATACTTAGTGTATACTCAGTGAGTATTGGATAATCTAATAACTTAAAAAAGTGCCTCACTGACCCCAATATTTCCATTTTTTAACTTGTGCCAAACTAAACCTAATATAGTCTTAAGTTTTGTGATCCTAAATTCCCAAAGGACACAGAGAAAGTCTTAAATTCTGTCTTGAAATACTAAGAGTGTTTGCACAAATTTAGCTCTCAGTTCTCACCAAGTATTCCTGATCTGTATAATGCTTGGCATGTACTGTTTTTTTTTCTCGGATCATCATATTGGCAATGGATAAGTACATCATTGGTGGGTACATCTATCTCCTGAGACTGTTGTGGGATAAAATGTGGAAGTTACCCAGTACATTTTAGGAACTTCATAAATATTTCTAATTATTTTATCTTTGTTCTATATCTTGTTAAATACAGGTTACTGATTATTTAAACCAATAGTCAGCAAATGTTTGTAAATAATTACAAGAAAAAGCTTCAATGATTTCAAATGGTCTGTAAATAAAATACCCCATAATTGAAATTATTGTCCTAAAGCTTATTCCCAGAAACAAGGGCAGGCAACAAAATTAACAGAGAGAAGAGAAACAAAAAGAAGATAAACAGAGACTCAAGTTTTGAGATATTTGCATTTGATTTTTTTGGCGACCTGAGTAAGGTCTTAGGTTAACGTAATTCTTGAATTATTGGAGCTTGTTTGTTTGTTTGTTTTGAGGAAGGAGTTATCAATACTCATGATAGGGTTAGTGCAGGGAGTTTATTTGTCCTTTCATTTTGGGCTTTATCACTTTCCTAGCAACCTGTGAATCACTTTTTCTTAATCAATGCTTTTTCAGCTTCCCCCCCACAACTTATAATTTTTTTTTTTAATTTGAAATTTGTTATCCACCTAAGCATCACTCCCCGTTGCTGTCTGCCTGTATCTTAGACTGTTGTATGGCACTTTCAATGGGCAGTACTTTGAATTTATCACCGCCTCAACCTCAAAACAAGCTAGTCTATAAAATTCAGAGAAGATGCCTGTATTCAACTTTAACTGAAAGTCAGTCAGCTAGCTATACAATGGAGGCAAAATATACTTAGTGGATCTCACACAGTCAGGCAGGATAATGGGAAGGGAAGAGAAATAATTCACCTCATGTTCTTTCACTTTTTGTGGATCCATTCCTACTTCTTCCTTCTGGTGTCCCCCCTTTCTTCACTGAAATTCTGTGAAGCAGGCTCACTGAAAGCAGGCTCCCCACTGACCAGGGCTTGAAACTGTCCAGAGCATTTCATGTCAGCTTCTTGAATTCACATGTCACTCAGTGCAACTCATCAGCCATTCACAGAAAGAAAGCTGGTATTATTTTAAAGACAACTGACATCGCTCAACCAACATTCCCACAATGAGACATATATTCAGAGCAACAGTTGGAAGTCAAATGGAATAATTTTATATCCAAAGGAATCAAATCACAATCTATATTTTCATCATTAAAATTACCCCTAGAGATGCCCAAGCTCACATGATTAATTAATACTTTATAGAGAGTACATTATAAATTACATTTCTCTTATCCTAGAGCACTCTTCTTTCCAAGAAATTTGGGTTTACCTTCCCAAATAGAAGTTCACCAGGTTGATTTCCTTTAGATATAAGTTGACAAAGTGCAGCTAGGATTGGATCCGGATTATAAACAGTGTGCAAGCCACAATTAATGTTGCATGCCATTTAGGAATTTGTCATTAGAAATTCCTCCAGGGCACCAGGGACCATATTCTCCTGCACTTAAGGAATTCTGTGATGAAAACAAACTTGAGGTCCTAATCCTTTCTCTGATCTCCATAAACTGACAGAAGTTTAGACATCCTTGGCCCTCATGGTAACAAATGGTCTTCATCTCTGCTCAAAAACTGTCTTTATTGTAGTTTCTAAGAGAATGACAGTGAGTTATAAAGTCCTTCCAAGTATATAGGTAAATTTCTGGGAAAATTATAAAAACTAATAAAGCTTAATATTATTTTGTATTATTTTTGGTTTAGAGAAAAATAAAGATTTATTTTTAGAGAAAGACTGAAAAAGAGCACTAGCAGAGAAACAGGCAAAGGGAGAGGGAAAGAAACCTCAAGAGGCTCCCCACTGATACAGGGCTTGATCCCAGGACCCTGAGATCATGAGCTGAATAGAAATCGGGAGTTGGACCCTTAAGGGACTAAACCACTGAAGTTTCCCTGATTTAGAACATTTTTAAAAGTTATATGAAAAAAGAACATTTGCATTTGAGCAAAACTTTCATTTGAAAGTCTTTAAATGAGGGTTTGTTGCGTGTTATACACTAAGTGCTCCTGTTTAATCTTCACAAAGACTCACTGTGTTTTTTTTTTTTTTTTTTGATCCAGAAGAAAACTCTGTAACAGCTAAGATAAATACTGACTAAGGTTGCTAGACAAGGAGGAGATTGCATGTCAGGGTCAAGAGAATAGTTAGTTTCTTAGGAAGGGGAGCGGTGAGGACAGGATGGTTGACTGTGGAGATGTGGCAGTGTTTCTATTTTTTATTCATATGAAGATTACAGGGGTATTCCTGCCCAGTTCTCTATCCCAACCCCAGCCCACAGCTCTCTCTTTCTAAGTATCTTTATGTATTCTATTTCATAAGTTAAATATGAAAAGAATATATAACAATACAACCCTAAAACCATATTCAAGGCACTGAAGCGACCCAGGGTAGAGGTGTGAGGTTGGATTTGCCTTCAAAGAATTAACTTGAAAAGCAAGTCCAGGTGTTTCATTTTGGTCCAGTCTATTGCCACTCTCCTCGGGAGATCTGGTTTTTGTGTTTGTTTGTTTGTTTGTTTTTTGGTATTTTTTTAACCTTATTGAGGAATCATTGACAAATGTATTGAGGTGGACAGTGTGATGATTTTATATGCATATATACATTGTGGAATTATAATGAATACATTATTACCATCACTTTATATTATAGTTCACTACTGTTTTTTTTGTGGCAAGAATGTTCCACTCTCTGTATTATTAACTGTCATCACCATATTGTGGTTACCTCTTCAGAACTGACTCTTCTCCTAACTGGAAGAATTCTAACACTTAACTCAAAGAAAACTTCCCCAGTCTATGTCATGTTTTCACCAGTATTCTATTCTTAGCCCAGAACGTCCATGGGTGCCCAGGCCTCCCCAGTCCTCTCCAAAC
>NW_025422452.1:0-80112 GCF_011764305.1 Mustela putorius furo | reverse complement strand
GTCCTCTAAGCAAGAGAGAGCCTCAATACAATGGCACTAAATTCATATCTCTCAATAGTTACCCTGAATGTGAATGGGCTAAATGCCCCTGTCAAAAGACACAGGGTATCAGAATGGATAAAAAAACAAAACCCATCTATATGTTGCCTCCAAGAAACACATTTTAAGCCCGAAGACACCTCCAGATTTAAAGTGAGGGGGTGGAAAAGAATTTACCATGCTAATGGACATCAGAAGAAAGCAGGAGTGGCAATCCTTATATCAGATCAATTAGATTTTAAGCCAAAGACTATAATAAGAGATGAGGAAGGACACTATATCATACTCAAAGGGTCTGTCCAACAAGAAGATTTAACAATTTTAAATATCTATGCCCCCAATGTGGGAGCAGCCAACTATATAAACCAATTAATAACAAAATCAAAGAAACACATCAACAATAATACAATGATAGTAGGGGACTTTAACACTCCCCTCACTGAAATGGACAGGTCATCCAAGCAAAAGATCAGCAAGGAAATAAAGGCCTTAAATGACACACTGGACCAGATGGACATCACAGATATATTCAGAATATTTCATCCCAAAGCAACAGAATACACATTCTTCTCTAGTGCACATGGAACATTCTCCAGAATAGATCACATCCTCGGTCCTAAATCAGGACTCAACCGGTATCAAAAGATTGGGATCATTCCCTGCATATTTTCAGACCACAATGCTCTAAAGCTAGAACTCAACCACAAAAGGAAGTTTGGAAAGAACCCAAATACATGGAGACTAAACAGTATCCTTCTAAAGAATGAATGGGTCAACCGGGAAATTAAAGAAGAATTGAAAAAAATCATGGAAACAAATGATAATGAAAATACAACGGTTCAAAATCTGTGGGACACAACAAAGGCAGTCCTGAGAGGAAAATATATAGCGGTACAAGCCTTTCTCAAGAAACAAGAAAGGTCTCAGGTACACAACCTAACCCTACACCTAAAGGAGCTGGAGAAAGAACAAGAAAGAAACCCTAAGCCCAGCAGGAGAAGAGAAATCATAAAGATCAGAGCAGAAATCAATGAAATAGAAACCAAAAAAACAATAGAACAAATCAACGAAACTAGGAGCTGGTTCTTTGAAAGAATTAATAAAATTGATAAACCCCTGGCCCGACTTATCAAAAAGAAAAGAGAAAGGACCCAAATAAATAAAATCATGAATGAAAGAGGAGAGATCACAACTAACACCAAAGAAATACAAACTATTATAAGAACATACTATGAGCAACTCTACGGCAATAAATTTGACAATCTGGAAGAAATGGATGCATTCCTAGAAACATATAAACTACCACAACTGAACCAGGAAGAAATAGAAAGCCTGAACAGACCCATAACCAGTAAGGAGATTGAAACAGTCATTAAAAATCTCCAAACAAACAAAAAAAGCCCAGGGCCAGACGGCTTCCCGGGGGAATCTACCAAACATTTAAAGAAGAACTAATTCCTATTCTCCTGAAACTGTTCCAAAAAATAGAAATGGAAGGAAAACTTCCAAACTCATTTTATGAGGCCAGCATCACCTTGATCCCAAAACCAGACAAGGATCCCACCAAAAAAGAGAGCTATAGACCGATATCCTTGATGAACACAGATGCGAAAATACTCAACAAAATACTAGCCAATAGGATTCAACAGTACATTAAAAAGATTATTCACCACGACCAAGTGGGATTTATTCCAGGGCTGCAAGGTTGGTTCAACATCCGCAAATCAGTCAATGTGATACAACACATCAATAAAAGAAAGAACAAGAACCATATGATACTCTCAATAGATGCTGAAAAAGCATTTGACAAAGTACAACATCCCTTCCTGATCAAAACTCTTCAAAGTGTAGGGATAGAGGGCACATACCTCAATATCATCAAAGCCATCTATGAAAAACCCACCGCAAATATCATTCTCAATGGAGAAAAACTGAAAGCTTTTCCGCTAAGGTCAGGAACACGGCAGGGATGTCCATTATCACCACTGCTATTCAACATCGTACTAGAGGTCCTAGCCTCAGCAATCAGACAACAAAAGGAAATTAAAGGCATCCAAATCGGCAAAGAAGAAGTCAAATTATCACTCTTCGCAGATGATATGATACTATATGTGGAAAACCCAAAAGACTCCACTCCAAAACTGCTAGAACTTATACAGGAATTCAGTAAAGTGTCAGGATATAAAATCAATGCACAGAAATCAGTTGCATTTCTCTACACCAACAGCAAGACAGAAGAAAAAGATATTAAGGAGTCAATCCCATTTACAATTGCATCCAAAACCATAAGATACCTAGGAATAAACCTAACCAAAGAGACACAGAATCTATACTCAGAAAACTATAAAGTACTCATGAAAGAAATTGAGGAAGACACAAAGAAATGGAAAAATGTTCCATGCTCCTGGATTGGAAGAATAAATATTGTGAAAATGTCTATGCTACCTAAAGCAATCTACACATTTAATGCAATTCCTATCAAAGTGTCATCCATCTTTTTCAAAGAAATGGAACAAATAATTCTAAAATTTATATGGAACCAGAAAAGACCTCGAATAGCCAAAGGGATATTGAAAAAGAAAGCCAACGTTGGTGGCATCACAATTCCGGACTTCAAGCTCTATTACAAAGCTGTCATCATCAAGACAGCATGGTACTGGCACAAACAGACACATAGATCAATGGAACAGAATAGAGAGCCCAGAAATAGACCCTCAAATCTATGGTCAACTAATCTTCGACAAAGCAGGAAAGAATGTCCAATGGAAAAAAAAGACAGCCTTTTCAATAAATGGTGCTGGGAAAATTGGACAGCCACATGCAGAAAATGAAAATTGGACCATTTCCTTACACCACACAACACAAAAATAGACTCAAAATGGATGAAGGACCTCAATGTACGAAAGGAATCCATCAAAATCCTTGAGGAGAACACGGGCAGCAACCCTCTTCGACCTCTGCCGCAGCAAACATCTTCCTAGGAACAACGCAAAAGGCAAGGGAAGCAAGGGAGAAAAAAATGAACTACTGGGATTTCATCAAGATCAAAAGCTTTTGCACAGCAAAGGGAAACAGTTAACAAAATCAAAAGACAACTGACAGAATGGGAGAAGATATTTGCAAACGACATATCAGATAAAGGACTAGTGTCCAGAATCTATAAAGAACTTAGCAAACTCAACACCCAAAGAACAAATAATCCAATCAAGAAATGGGCAGAAGACATGAACAGACATTTCTGCAAAGAAGACATCCAGATGGCCAACAGACACATGAAAAAGTGCTCCATATCACTCGGCATCAGGGAAATACAAATCAAAACCACAATGAGATATCACCTCACACCAGTCAGAATGGCTAAAATCAACAAGTCAGGAAATGACAGATGCTGGCGAGGATGCGGAGAAAGGGGAACCCTCCTACACTGTTGGTGGGAATGCAAGCTGGTGCAGCCACTCTGGAAAACAGCATGGAGGTTCCTCAAAATGTTGAAAATAGAACTGCCCTATGACCCAGCAATTTGCACTATTGGGTATTTACCCTAAAGATACAAATGTAGTGATCCAAAGGGGGACATGCACCCGAATGTTTATAGCAGCAATGTCCACAATAGCCAAACTATGGAAAGAACCTAGATGTCCATCAACAGATGAATGGATCAAGAAGATGTGGTATATATACACAATGGAATACTATGCAGCCATCAAAAGAAAATGAAATCTTGCCATTTGCAACAACATGGATGGAACTAGAGCGTATCATGCTTAGCGAAATAAGTCAAGCAGAGAAAGACAACTATCATATGATCTCCCTGATATGAGGAAGTGGTGATGCAAACATGGAGGCTTAAGTGGGTAGAAGAAGAATAATGAAACAAAAGATGGGATTGGGAGGAGTTTCATCAAAGTACATTTTCTTTAACAAACCAATTTTATTCTGTGTGAACAAGATTGCTTATCCAGTTTATTTTAAACATATAGTTTTTGCAATTAGCAATTAAAAAAAAAAACTCATTTGTAAGAGATCCCATGTAGATCCCTATACTGAAATTCTTACATTCTTTGTAATGTGAGAGGAATAAGTGAATGTAGTTTAACAATTAGCATCAGGAAATGTCAGACAGTGTCCCAATGGGCTCCAAAGTGCTTATAATCTCATTTTTGAGTATTGCTTTTAAAAAATATTTATCACGGGCACCCAGGTGGCTTGGTTTGGTTAAATGTCGCGACTCCTGATTTTTGGTTCGGGCTCGGCATGGAGCCTGCTTAAGATCTCTCTCTCCCTCTCCGGCCCCTTCCCTCTGCTCACTCACTCTCATGCTCTCTCTCACTTCTCTAATATATGTATATATTAATTATATATATTATATTATATTATATCATCATTATCTAGAGCTAGTTGGTTTACAATAGAGCTAAACTAGAGCTTAGTAGTTATTTTACAATAAATATTTAATTAGTAAAACTACTCTGAAATTGAGTTACATTAATCTTTGAGATGATGTGCAAATTTTTCCTTCTCTTGCTATTTAATATTTTAGGAATTTTGCTTTATGGGGTTTTTACAGGTATCCTATTTTATAGGAAATCTACCCACTACTTTAAAACAATAATTTGATGAGGAAAATAACTTTCCACAGGGAGATGAGACTGTGTAGCACTGGGAAAACATTTTTTACCACTTATACTTCTCATCCCATCGATCAATCAATTTATGAGAAAACATAAGGAGAGACTCAGCATTTTTCTGTTGCTCTCCAGGGGCTCCATCAGTCTCCTGAAAGACTCTCATGCAAATTTAGAATGGATCTAGGTGGTCCTTGTATTTATTTTTTCTTATGATTCTGACAACTTAATTTTCTATATATAAGATTAGTAACAACAATCCTATAAACATATAATGTTTTTATGTTGAATAAGTAACTTTGGGGGCTTGGGGGACTCAGGTCCACAATCTTAGGGTTGTGAGATCCAGCCCCCACCATCATGGCTCTGTGCTCACGTGAAAGTCTCCTTGAGATTCTCTTTCTCCCTCCCTCTCCCTGTTTCACTCTCTCTCTCTTTCTAGATTAAAATAAATAAAATACTTACAATTTAAAAAAGTAACTTTTATCTGCTAGTGTACATATCATAATAGAACTCTAGAGCCCTAAGTATGGATATAATTAAAATTACATAGTCATGTCACATTGTATATTCAT
This sequence comes from Mustela putorius furo, assembly GCF_011764305.1. Taxonomy (NCBI): domain Eukaryota; kingdom Metazoa; phylum Chordata; class Mammalia; order Carnivora; family Mustelidae; genus Mustela; species Mustela putorius. The sequence goes on along the minus strand of NW_025422452.1, from coordinate 74,873 downwards.
CAGAGCCATCAGATTTAGATTACAATGGTTGCCCATGATACATTTGGGAATACAGAACTGATTTAACAAGTTCTAAAAACTAATTGTTGGTGTGTATGTTTTGTTAATTTCCAGTAAAAATGAAATACAAATGTTATTACCAGTACTATCCTTTTTGTAACATAACAAAGTGATCTCTTAATAATTTACATTATAATTAATAAAACTTGAAAACCCCCTTTTAATTTTCTAGATATATTGCTGTTTATTTGGCGCAAACATTTCAAAAGTATTTGCCCTATGCTTGAGAAATTAAATAGTTAATTCTTCACTCATACGTAAAGAGAATCATAAATATATTTACTTACTAAATATTCTTTTTTATGTACTTTTTTTTCTTACAACCTATCATATTACTCAGTAATGCCTGTAGTCTAATTATCCCCCTCAATCTGTCTTGGCAATTATCAGCTTTAATTCTTTTTGATACTCAGATTTTACTGATAGATAATAAGATAAATAGAGGTGTTAATGGTGATTTGATCCATATCTCATCTGTAATCCTAGCCATCAGTTTTTTGGTTAAATTTTAACTGTCAACTCTTCATCTGGTGTTTTCAACACTGTTAGAGGTTCAAGACTGATTTCTGCTATTACTAGCAGCTGGTCACAGGGAAAAGTACAAAAGAAAAATCATGCTCCCCAAAAATTGTGGGACATAGATACATAGATAAAAGGGGAGACCATGCAAGTTAAAAAATACATAGAAAATGTGATCTTATACACATACACATATATATACACAAATATAAATGAATTATATATGTACACACACACACACAACACACACACACATTATATATATTTTATAGTGGAGTACTCAGAGCAGGCTTCCCAAAAATATGCCAGAGTGGCATACTGATTATTTTGAATTAAAGTATTTGAGAAACAGCTGGTGGGCAAGTAGGACACTCTGACCTTCTCTGCCCCACTGAAAGGAGAAAATAAATCTCCAATGTTTAAAGGTTAACTTCCCTCACAAGGAGATAGAGAGACATACCAAAGTCAGAAACTGAGGGCCAAGGAGCCTATGGAAATAAACTGTTTAGTTTTCTTCAATAATTAGTACCCAAGCCTAAGTTTCTTTGTCTTGTCAGTTCTTCACAAATGTATTGCTTCTTGTCTAAAAGGTACATAAAGGGATGCCTGGGTGGCTCAGTTGGTTGGACAACTGCCTTCGGCTCATTAGGTCATGATCCTGGAGTCCGGGGGGATCGAGTCCCCCGCATTGGGCTCCCAGCTCCACGGGGGAGTCTGCTTCTCTCTCTGACCTTCTCCTCCCCCATTCTCTCTCTCAAATAAATAAATTAAAATCTTTAAGATAAATAAATAAAAAAAAAGGTACATAAATACCTTGCTATGGGCCCTTTCTGGGATCTCACATATATATATACATATATATATATATACGAGACTTTTGTATATATGAAATTAAATTTGTTTTTTCTCTTGTTAATCTGCCTTGCATCAATTTAATTATGAGACCCAGCTGAAAGAATCAAGAGGGGATAGGAGAAAATTTCCCCCTCCCATCAATGTGTATACACACACACACACACACACAAACAAACAGAGCAGTCTTTAATTTGCACTGATGGAAGTGGTTCTTTGCATTAAAAAACATTTCCCTCAGGTGGTGTACAGGTTAGAGAATATATTTTTGAAAACAGCTACTTCTAGGAAACTCTAAAAGGCTTACTGGCCACTGACACTTTAGTATTAATTTTACTGACATGGAAATTCATCATTTTATAATAAGTCAAGGCATAAAGTATATACATATGTCATGTTTCCTCACTTATTTGTACTGTGTGACATTTTTAAGCCACTGCTAGTCCTTTTGGAATTAAGTATAGAAAAAAAAAAAAAAAAAGAAGAGATGATACCTTTTTTTGTTATAAGATTATTGGGGGGTAGGGGAGGAGAAGGTTTACAAGCCAAAAAGTGAAGAGCCAGAAAAATCAGGATAAGAAGACTGCTAGGAGTTGTTTGTAACCATCCTGGAAGTAGCATTAATGGAAAGCTGAAAAAACAAACACATGAAATACAGAGTTCATTTTCTGCAGATCCATTTTGAAACTACTACCTATCATGAAAATTCCAGTGGTCTAACAGAAACACATTATATTACTGAAAGATCATCTGGTCAAGAACAATTCTAATGGCTGGGGCACCTGACTGGCTCAGTCAGCTAAGTGTCTGACTCTCGATCTCAGCTCAGGTCTTGATCTCAAGGTGGTGAGTTCAAGCTCTATGTTGGGCTCCATGCTGGGCATGGAGCCTACTTAAAAAAATAAATAAATAATTTGAAATATACATATACATATATGAACAATTCTAATGATAAGCATATTGGACCTGGACTGAAGACTGGAATAGGGATTCATTACCTCATAGTTGTGCAAATTTTGGGGCAAAATATGTCTTTCATTTTTTCTAGAGCAATGAAATTTGAGTCCACTTTTTGATTTTTGAATAAATAATTTGAAACTCATACTATCGCACAGAAGAGCCTAAATAGTATTAAACTTTATTAAGCAAAGCAATAAATTTTATTCTATAAAATTACTTATATTTAATATCATTTATCTATATTATGCCTGTAAATAAGTGGATGAGTAATAAACAGTTAAAGGGGACCCACTGGCTTTTAAAAAGCCATTAAAATCTATCCATTATGTAGAATGTCTCCAAACTGTAATAATCAACTTTATATTTTTATTTTCCTACTATTAAAAAAAAAACAAACAACTTCCACTTCACAATATTGAGGACACGTACTATAACTCAAAATTCATTCTTTAAATTCCAAAGTTGTTAAAGATAAATACATGTTAATTTGAGTGATATAAAGTTTTAGAGAACAAAACTGCAATAAAAAGGTGAGAAATAAAAGATATGAATTTCCCTGGGAAAATATCTTGTAAAGATTTGAAGCTTCCTGTGTCATCTGGATGTCCTTGTACATCTCAGTGAGCTCAGTGGGCTATGCAGGTAACCTGACATATTAAGGTTAAAAATTACTCTTCTTTCTCTGATTTCATTCAAGGACTGCTCTGGCTGCTAGGATGTCAGCACATAGATGGTTTTGGTGGTGAAAAATATATCAACTCTAAAACATTTAACTAAGTGGGATTTTTACTCCATTTTCACTCATACTTCCCACCATCTAGTGTTGCCCATTTCCTGAGGCTTTGTAGATTCTATACTATTAATCACCATGCTTTTCTACTTTTCTCATTGCCCAATTTTCGTTTCCAAATTCTCTGGTCTGTTTACTCTGTTACCATTTGTCCATTGTTTTTCAGCTTCCAAATTTTTACATCCGTTTTCTCCTTTGCCATTATATTTATCCTAGTGGACTTCTACCTTAAAAACATATTTTACTCATTATTTTTGTGATTTCAGGAGAAAGTGCAGGTAAATTTATAAGTTTAATTAAATCATCTTTAACTGGACTGCTAGTTTTTGTTAACCTACATCTTCACAGTTAGAAAGGCTCTAGAATTCTTTATGTTTCTACAGAATTGCTTCTAAGAATAGTTAATAAATACTCAGCTTTAGTTTTAAAGGAAACATCCAAAATACATGTAAAACTCTGCCTCATCTATTGGGATGTACATTACAGTTCTGATCTTTGTTGAAACTCTAAGTTTATCAAGAGATTTTAGACCTGTAGACTCTGCCCTCCTTGTAGAGAAGTATTCTATATTATGGCTCATTTTATTACTTTTAATCTACATTTTATAACTGTTACTTAAGCTAATGCTGTCCACAGGTTGATCCTTACATTCAAGACTCTACAGCCTTGGAATAATATTTTTTAATCCAAGCTTCATCTAATTTTTTAAATCCAATTGGAAACCTTAGATAATATACCTGATACTTTGACTTTTTCAATTTTTGGAATTTACAGAAAGGCAGGAATTATGTAATTAGATGCATAATTTTTTGGTTTATAATGTAAAAATAGTAATCAGAAACTATTTTGCTTTATTGTAACAGCAGTGTCATGACGGATATAGTATAAAGTGAGACTAGGGATTTCCCAGAGTTGCTGGATATTTGCTAATTCTAAAAAAAAAAAGGTCTTAATTGAATAATCAGATTCCATTTCCTTCCATTCTGGGAGAATGTAGGACTAATTTGCCTAACAAATACATTGGCCAAACATTTTCATAGCACTTGAAATGACTGTTGAGCTGAAAAAGAATCTTTTAGAGGGGCCAACTTTTGATGTGCAAGTTTGAAAAACTGTACAAATGTTAAGTGCAATGAAGACACTTATATTCCTGAAGGCTGACCTCTGTGGAACTCTGGAGATATTAACCTTCGGTTTTGATGAGGCACATGTTATAAAGATGAATGTAGGTTCACCATTTAAGATTAGGAATCAAATAAGAAATCCCTGCATAAACTGAACCTTCAAAATAAGGACAGGTAAACAAAACTTGCCCTATAGAAGTTTGCAAAGAAATGATTGTATGGCCACAGTGCTGGGAAAAAGGGAAAAAAAAATGTTCTGAAAATTTATTACCAAAATTCAGTTCTCCTCTATGTTTGCAGAAAATGAATTCACCAAATATATATATATATATGTGTATATATACATATATATATATATTTCAAGCTATATATATAACTCTAGATATATTATTTAATGTGGTGTGTATTCATATTCATTTAAGAGAAAACTTCAAATCTAGAATTTGTTTTGAAGTGTTGCACAGTTTGTAGTACCCAAGGCATTTGGCAGAAAAAAAATTACCCGACAAAAACGCAAGTAGAATAATACTTTCTTTTTAGGATGATGCGTGGGTTCAGTTTATTTTTCATATGCAGATAGATGGATACCGAAAAAAAAAGAGATACTTGTATGCATTTCATAGCTCTAAAACCAGAGTTCTAAGAATTCCTACAAATAAAAACCCCACAGCATGGTGTTTTCAAAGAATTGTCAAAAAAATCAAAACAAGCAAACAAACAACAACAACAAAACAAAGCACCATGAAGATAACTACCAAGAAAAGTAATAACAAACACAAACTTTGGATAATGTAATAACCTAATGTAGAATATAAAAACAGTTTTGCTCAATATGTTTAAAAAAGGTAAAAGGTAGTAGAATAAAAAATGCAAGAATGAGAAAGCTATTATATATGACCAAGAAGATTTGAAAAGGAGTCAAATAAACAATCTCGTAGAAATGAAAAATAAAATGTATGAAATGAAAAACTCAGTGGAAGACACAGTTTAAAAAGATCATTAATCTACTGAAAGCGAGACATGAATAAATATTCCAGAGTGCAGCAGAAAACTCTACACAAAACATATGAAAACAAGGTTAAGAAACATACTGGATAGAGAGAAAAAAATCTAATACATATGGCAGCAAAGAGTTCAAAAGGAGAGAAGAAAAATATGGAAAAGCCATATTGAAGAATATTGAAAATTTTACACAATAAAGCAACCTAAACAAAAGAGTACAAGATTTATAGTAAAGACTAAAAATATAATAACTGATCTGTGGCATAAATAAGATAGAGTTAAAAATGGAAAACAATATTAGATGAAGAGAAGGGCAAAGATGAGAAGCTATGTTCAATAGATCCTTGTAGTTGTTAAGAAAATAGAAATATATTTACACATTGTACATATGTCTGATGAAATGTAAAGATAACATTAAAAAAACAATAACAGCATATAACTTCTTACTTTTAGGGGAAAGAACTCAATAAAAAATAGCTCCTACAAATCAAAAAGTAGGCAAGGAGGAAAAGTCAAAAGGAAAATATGTAGAACACAAATAAGATGATGTAATACTTCTAAATATCTGAAATCACATTAAGTATAAAAGAAATGCACTTGACTCATCTCTGCCATTATAGTGTCAAACCAAAAGCACATGAAGAAGCTGTTTTCCAAACTTCTTAATTTGCAGCAAGAGTAATATCCTTATGTTTTAGTAAAGCAAAAAGAAATATTGGGGGGAAAAGATAGGTGTGTTTAGAGAGGGGGAAAAGTATGCTATGGGCATACATTCCCCCAAAACCAAAGAGCTGAAGGATTTTAAGAGTTCTAAGATATGAAGAAGATACTGTACAGTCATGGAAGTATGGAGTTAAGAATTCTCAGAAATCTCCTAAGAAAAATTAACATAAAGGAAGGAGAGGATTTATCTTCTCTTTAAGTCATTCAAATACTAAAGAAATCAAGAACAAGTAAGTACTGACCTTTTTTTTTGGTCTAAAAAGACCAAGGAACAAAACAGATGTCCTTACAAGAAAGAGACAGAAAGCAAATATTTCAAAATGATACAGAGACAATATTTTGCCCTTGTGAACAAAACTGAAATTGTTCATAATTAAAAGTCATATGTAAAAAAAATATTATTTCTATGTGGTTTAATAAGTAAATGGGAAAAACAACTTTTTAATCCTTTTGGCAGAACATATGGCAGAATACTTCTGTGATTTTAGGAAAAAGAAGTATTTTATAAAAAGACAGAAAGACAATAAAAAATTAATGTATAGACATGTTTGAGGACATTAATTTAAAGATTTGTGTTCTTCTGGGGCGCCTCGGTGGCTCAGTGGGTTAAAGCCTCTGCCTTCAGCTCAGGTCATGATCCCAGGGTCGTGGGATCAAGCCCCACATCGGGCTCTCTGCTCAGCGGGGAGCCTGCTTCCCCTCTCTCTCTGCCTGCCTCTCTGTCTACTTGTGATTTCTATCTGTCAAATAAATAAATAAAATCTTTAAAAAAAAAAAAAAAAGATTTGTGTTCTTCTGAACACCTAAAAAGTTTAAAAAGCCATAAACACGCAAGAAGACATTTGCAAACATATACTGGATCAGTAACCCATATTAAACGACCCAAAATCCAAAATTAAACATGGACAAACTTAAAACTATAATCCATAAAAGCCTTTAATTCAGTCACAGTCAGAGAAGCCTTGGGAAAATTTTTTTTCTGAGAGAAAAATATGAATGTACAAGTAACACCAAGGGACAATTCAATCTTTAGTCGCATTCAGGGATTACAAATTACTGCCCAAAGAGGTCGTTTTTATAAATACCTAAAATGTCAAAACTTTACACTCTAAAACTACACAGCCATAAGAGGGAAACTAAGCTAAGGGGAGAGTGTGAGAGGGAGAAGGCACCCCAGCAAAGCAAGCTTCCTGCTGAGCAATGGAGCGCGATGCAGGTCTCAAAAAAAAAATGTCTCCGTTTTAAATGACGTAACTGAGGACTTTACCTCTTATTTAGGTCCTGGATGGTTCAGTATCTATCTTGGGAAGCAAAGGCTTGTGTACTTTACTGAACCATCTGGGACACGCACTCAAACTATTTATTGTTGCTTTATTATTTTTACTCCCCGGCATATCCTCCCATTCACTCCTCCTCACAAAGTCAATTAGTTTGCTTTTCATAACCATTTTCCAGTTTTTCTAAAAATAGGGAGGGGTGAAACCAATTAAAAAGGAAGTTTTTCAATAGCAAAAAAATTAATATAAATCACTCATAGGTTTAAAGTTTATCAGCTCTAAGAATTTTCAAGAACTCAATCTCAACATTCTATTAGCTCCCCATGCACCCATGATACAATGCATCTTTTTTCTCGACACCAATATGAAAATATTCACATGCATCATTGGTTCTAACGTACATCCCACTAGCCACTTTCTAAGATCTCTCCATGAATCCAAGGAATATTGGGAATACCAGGAAGGGACCATGGCCCAGACTTAGCTTATTTGGCACTCACAAGCTTGCCCAACAAGGAAAGGGCCCCTTAACCCGAGACAAAGATCTCTTCCCTTCTTGCTTTGAGAAATTAACAAACTGCGGTGCTAGCTCCTGTTTTGCTACCTTTGTCTCGAAAAGAAGTAAATTCGAGCCAGAATGAGGCGAACCATTCCCAAGGTTGCTAACAAAGAGAAGTAAGGGACAGGAGGCGGGAGAAGAAGGACAGCGGAGGGGGCAGAAGAGGGGGAAAGGGAGGAAGGGGGGAGAAGGGCAAGGGAAGAAAGAAAATAGTAGAAAGGTTAGATAGAAGGGCGGGGGGAGGGGGTAAGCGAAAACGGAGGGAGGGGGGGGCAAGTGAAACGAAGGCGGGAAAAGACAGATAGGAAGAGAGGGGAAGAAAAAGGAGATTCTTCACTCTTGGCCCAGAATAAATGATTACTACATGTTTCTGTCATTCAGTTTTTCAGCTGTGAAAGGCCCATAGCCCACTGTGAGGCCAGAAAGCACTATTATTTTCACTTATCAATTTTTTTTTTTCCTCTTCAGGGACTAATTTGTTCATTTTTTCTCATTTCAACAGGAAAATTGTTTCTCATCCTTTATGAACTCTTTAATGGCTTTTGTTATCTCAGACTTCCTGTGCCCTTTATGTTTTATTCTTGACTTTTTTTTTTTTTTTTTTACAAGTAGGGATACCAGAATTCATTACAGACGGAAATGGGAGTAATCCATCAAAACATATAGTACTGGGCACAAAAACAGACACACAGCTCAAGGGAAAGCAGAAAAGAGAAACCCAGAAATGGCCCTCACTCATGGTCCACTACGCTTTGACAAATAGGAAAAAATATAATGCCCCCAATGGAATAAGATATCTCTTCAACCATGGGTTTGGGGAAAACTGGTACCACATGCAAAGATGAAAATCATTGCCTTGTACCACATATACAAACAAAAAAAAAAAAATCAAAATGGAATGAAAGCCCTAAAAGTAGACAATAATCTAGCAAAATCCTAGAATTAGAACATAGGTAGACTCTCTGATCCCAGCCACGCAACTTCTTGCTACCTGTCTCCAAAGACAAGGGAAACAAGCAAAAATGAGCCATTGGGACCTCATCACAACACGGTACAAAGTTTTTGCACATCAAAGGAACCATGCACAAAACCAAAGACAACCTACAAACAGGACAGAAATTTTCAAATGTTTTATCGGATAAAGGGGTTCGTATCCGCAATCTATAAAGAAACTTATCAACTGAACACCCCCAAAAAAACAAGTCAATAAATGGGCAGAAAAATATGAAAACAGACACTTCTCTACAGAAGCCCAACACAAACATTAAAAAAAAAAATGACCCTACAAAACACTGGGCCATCAGGGTGGAAATAAAAATCAACAAACCACAAATCACACCCGTCAAAATGGCTAATTAATTAAAAACTAGTAAAGGTCAGGAAACACCAAATCTGTGGCAGGATGGGAAAGGATGCAGAGAAATACACTGGCTGGGGTAATGCAACTTGGTTACAATCACTCTGGAAAAAACAGGTTATATGGAGATTTTACTCATTTTGAAAACAGAGATAGACCTATGAGCCCTGCGGCAATTGCTACTACTCTATATTTCCCCCACCCCAAAAGATACAAACGTTAGTGGAGTGATCCCAAAAAGGCATATGGCGCACCCATGTTCTATAGCAAGCAATTTTGCTGCAATAGAGCCCAGATAACCCATCGAGCAACAATGACTGGCTCTAAAGATGTGGACCATAAACAGACACACAAACACACACAAACAAGAGGAAAATTATTCATCAACCATCAAAAAAGAAATACAATCTTGACATTTGCCAACAACATGGATGGATGGAACGACAGGGTATTATGCTAAGTGAAATAATCAGAGGACAAAGATATATTAATGATTTTCGCTCAGGTGGAATTTAAGAAAACAAAACAGAACAAGCATAGAGGGAGGGATGGAAGGAAAAATAAAACAAGACAAAATACCGAGAGGGAAGGAGGAAACAAACCATAAAGAGATTCTCAAGCAAAGGAAACCACTTAAGAGTTGCTGGTGGAGGGGAGATGGGTGGGTGATGGATTAAAATGTGTGATGGGGCATTAATTAAGGAGGGCATAGTTATTGTAGTGAGCCCTGGGTGTTTGTATAACAAAATGTCATGAATCAACTTGAAACTCTCATATATGAAAGAAATAATATACTATTTCAAACTAACTGTAATTTATAAATACAAATTAAAATTATAAAGAACAAAGAGAGGAGAAATGGAAAAAAAAAAACTGAGTAAAATACAAATTAGATTACCCCGCTGCAAGATCTTAAGTATCCCATACGAACCTCCCTCTTATGACCTTCCTCTCGGAACTCAACGTAAAAAAACGAACCCTACTGCCTGTCCCTCCCCGCAATAGTCATTACCTGTTCTGAAGCAAGTAACGTAAGCTGGGGTGCCTGGGTGGCTCAGTGTGGTTTAAGTGTGGCCTTTCGTTCAGGTCTTGGATCCCAGGGGCCTGGGTGGAGCCCTGCCCTAGGGCTCCCTGATCCGCAGAGAGCCTGGTTTCTCTTGTCTTCCTCTGGCCTGCTGCTATTGCCTACTTGTGCTGTCTATCTCTCTGTCAATAAATAAATAAAATATGAAAAAAAAAAAAAAAACACAGCAAAGAAAAAGGAAGTGAGACTCCTATGAGAGACCCACTCATCCGCAAATGGTCCTGAGCCTAGTCTAATCTTAGCCCCTTACAAAATTAATTACTCTCAGACTTCCCATCAAAAGGCTGGAGGAGGAACCATGGCAGACTTCAATATGTCTGTTTTAATAGACACATCATAATCCAGATAACCAAAAAATACATCTCTCAAATATTAATCTACATACATCTTAAAAAAAGTACTTCAGGAGTTAAATGAGACATAAAAAAGAGTTGTTTACAATCACTGTCTTTCAATGCACAATTTTGTTTATCATTGGGTCCCTCAAAGCTTAATATTCATAATGACATCCTGGAATAATCACATGCATACTAATCCCTCAATTGTAAAGTCCTGATTTAATCCTTGTGTTTTTGTGAAGAAATTCAACTAAACACTTTGATAATTTCACTCAGATAAAGAATCTTATTTTATAATTAATGAATTAAAATTATAATATTGCCCATAACGTTTCCACAGGGAATGATTAATATTAATCACTGGTGTTTCCTATTAACACCTATCTTCTGTGATATATCAGTGGATTATGCCCAACAAGCCCCATCAGGATCAAAATATTCTAATGACAATGTCAATTATACACTTAACCTACCACAATATCATGGCACTTAACCGAGCCTCTAAAGCAAGCTCAGAACACTTACATTAATCTACAGTTTGGGCAAAAGCAGTGTTGAATCTCAAGTAATTTACTGAACCTGTCGCTGAAAGCGAAAAACCCAAGAATGGTGGTAAGAGGTGGCGACAGAAATGTTTTGTATCATTTTAACAATTTGGGCTTCTGTGGCCCTAACTGGGAGCTGTTTCTTGCCTACCCATAGGCCAGCAGCACAGGAGTTATTCATACTACATATTTACTCGTGCAGGAAAAAGAGCAAAATTAAAATTCACATCACAATTTTCTACTAAATAGGTACTGTTTTGCACCCATCATAAGTCAAAAAAATTGTAAGCTGAACAATCCTCAATTGTTAATGAACAACAATCATGATGGTAGTAACTATTTCGAGCATTTCTTTTTATTAGGCCAACCATATTTGTTTATGCCAAGGCAGATTTAGAAGAAAATTTTACGTTTCTAAAATCAAATAGGAAGATCGAGCTGTACTTAGTAAAACTCTAGGTGTATTTATCTTATATGTCATTTTCATGTCTTTGGGAAATTAAAGGTTGAAACATTAAAGGCTAAGTGTTATCAATAACATCAATTGGTGTCATGTTTATTGTTAATAGCATATACATTGAGAATATTCCCAATCCACGCATATAAAATCTTATTGGTGATAATTTTGAATCTAATAAAAAATCACCCGTAATTGCTATACGTTAAGTCAATCTGGTGTCAGTACTGTTCTCCCAACTGACACACTTAAGCCCTCATGAATACCCTCTATTGTTCATCTCGACCTTTTTAGAATTCATGATTCCCAGAGCCACCACAGAAATCTCCATGCCACTTGTGAGTAAATGCTAGGAAATCAAAATATAATTGTATTACATATTACATAAATAATAGTAAATAAAAGACCATGGTGCCATTTTTCACATTAAAATATACTTAATTTCCTTTGATACATTATGTCAGAATTATAGTAAAGCTATTGAATTACATAACCAATGTTTTAAATGGTCACTTAAAAGAATAAAAAAGAATCTCTGGGACTCTCTGGGACTTCTCCGGACTTCTAGAAGTCTCTGGGCTTCCACTTGAGAGACTTTTGCTGGAAACACCAGTAGGCCAGAATGGTTCCCACAAGCTATGAATGGGGCCACCAGTCAATATAATTAGAGAAGTCTCTAAGCCAACCTTAGTAGCATGACTTAGTTGTTGATACTAGGAAAAACTGTGTGCTGGACAGATAGGACTGTAAGTCAATAATATACCTTCACTTTTTATGTCAAGATATTGCCTACAAGCAATTTATCACAACCAGTTATCTGCTCATCTGATCAAAATAGCTCACTTATCAAGCCAATAGCCTTACTATCAAGGATTGCTTCAAAACCTTAGCTATCTGTGTCTACAAATTTAAAAGCTATTACACATACTTCCATTTTTGTCCACTTTCAACTCTCCAATTGAAAAGACCCTCTCCTTTAAACATTTTAAACTCACTCCCCCCATATTTGTGACACTAACTAACCCACTGGTTCGCAAGAGCTTCCCCTTCTGAGATACTTCTAAGATTCTGTCAGTTTGGTTCTCCCCTACTTCAGTGCCACCATAATAAACTTATTCCTTATGTATAAACACACTACATGCTGATATTTGGTGACTTCTACATACGAATTCATAATTTGACCAAGGCTAGACAAAAATACTAAATAATGATTTCCTGTTGTTACAGTATAATGGAAACACAACACATGATACCATGGGAGGTTATCTTCCTGTTTAGGAAAAGGTAACTAGGAAACAGCACATGCATTTCCCCCTATCAGTCACTCATCTTCTATTTATTTTATTGTTCATTAAGATTATTGCTTAGAATCAGAATGAATACAAGAGAGATTGCTCTAAAAAATGACTCACGTCCTATTGGTATTTCTAGAAGCTTATCAAGTTAATTATAATTGCACACGTCATGATGACAGGAAACTGAGATCATAACTATTTAACACTTTCTTCTATTAATATTGATGGTCCATGGTTAATTACCAGTTTTCATCAGAATTAATCCATTGTGGTAATGTTCATGTACAGACAACAGTTTCGTTCTAAAACCTGGCATTAGAGGCAGAAGTTTTGTTAAGATGTTAGCCCCCATGTTATTGTATTCAAGGGGAGCAACACAGTATAGTGATTAACCAATTTGAGTTTTTTGGAGTCAGAAAACTTATGTTTGCAATTTAATAACTTGTGGAGTTCTTTGTGTAATTTTACTAAAAAACTTTTTGATTTTCCTCAACTATAAAATAATATAGCTTTTGTGTGGTCCCAATTCTAAATGACATTAACTCCTTATGAAACTCAAGCTCTCTTTGGTCACAGTAAAGGGCAGGGAAAGCATTCAGAACAATGTATGGCCACCGTTATTTTCAAACTGAGCTGTTTGACTCCTGGGGTCTCCCACCAGGACGTATTGGCTAACCAGAAAACAGGTGAGTGAGAAAACACGGATTTAAAAATATCTTTCTGGGGCGCCTGGGTGGCTCAGTGGGTTAAAGCCTCTACCTTTGGCTCAGGTCATGATGGCAGGGTCCTGGGATCAAGCCCACAAGGCGGGGGGTTGGGGTAGTCTCTGCTCAGCAGGGTAGCCTGATTCTCCCTCTCCCTCTGCCTGCCTCTCTGCCTACTTGCGATCTGTCAAATAAATAAATAAAATCTTTTAAAAAATTAAAATATATATATATATATATGTATATATATATATATATATATATATATATACATATTACACACATAATCTGTTTCCTTGGGCACCTGGGTGGATCAGTGGGTTAACAGCCTCTGCCTTCGGCTCAGGTCATGATCCCGGGGTCCTGGGATCAAGCCCACACATCAGCTCTCTGCTCGGCGGGAAGCCTGCTTCCCCCTCTCTCTGTGCCTGCCTCTCTGCCTACTTGTGATTTCTGTCTGTCGCAATAAATAAATACAATCTTTAAAAAAAAAAAATCTTTCCTTTTTTCTTCTACACTGTGCTCAAGGTAGTAGTAATATTAGCAAGTCTGAATTACCAAAACATTCTTGTGTTTCACAAATCCTTGTCTTTTCTATTGTCTTCCTTTAATTTGTTAAATCCATCTCAAGCTGTATCTATAATCTAAAGCTAATACATGATAACCCTCCAATTCATTTTTTTTTTCTTCTCCTCAATATATCCACAAATATGGTTTGACTTTATAGGTTGCTATGAATATTAAATGAGAAAAAAAAACACTGAGTACTTAACACAATCTCTGGCACATAGTAAACACTCAATACCAGGCCAACTATTATTATCATGACTGGGTCCTAGGCCCAGTCAGCCACTTACTAATTCTGTTTAATATTAATAAGTCACTTGAAAGCTGCAGGCTTAATTCCTCTTCTTTAAAATGAGAATAGTAGTAACAACCCTCACTTAATTGTAAGTCTCTTGATTCAAACACATTACTGTTCTGGATTTTTTTTAAATGAATCTCACTATGCCATTCAGCCCAAGATGCCTTCAGTTAGCTCCCCTAAACCACATGGTTAATGTCTCCTCAGTGTCCTCTATAATACATACTGTCCTACTATACTGCCTTAACTTGTAGCTAACTACTTCCATGTCTGTCTTTAAAACACTAGATTGTAAGCTACCTTAATTATGCCACAATTCAGATACTCTGTGAAGATCCACTAAGGTATGGAAAATGAAAAAACAGGAGGAGATGTGATCAGTTAATGCTATTGTTTAAAGTAAGATAACTGGTTTTCTCTGCTTCTAGATTTGGGAGAGCCCTTTCCTAGTGATGAAATGATACAAATCCTCTCCAGGAGATCACTGGATGTACTCAAAGTGAGATAGTTAAACTCACTTGCCTAAAGTGAAAAAGTATAGGGAATATATATCTTCTTTTTAAAAAGCTTCTATTAATTGAAGAAATGTGTTCATCTGGAATTTCTTTGGTTCCCCGCTGCTCTTATCATCTCAGAAGAGCCAATTATGCTAGTCATTTGGCTCACTATTCATTATTATTGCCAAAGCCATACAAGCCAGTATCAATTTAAAATAGTTTTCTTTGCCTCAAAGACATATAGGGTCATAAGAAACACACACACACATATTTTCCAACCCTTGTACAGGTTTTTAGATTTGCCATTGCACAATGCATGCTAAAAATTGCTATTTAGCCTGAACCTACGTATGACTGAACAAATAAGACCGCCATTCAATTGGTCACTGACTAGAAATGGTTTTTTAGGGAATGTACAATTCTATGAAATGCACACATTAAAACTTACCAAGCAGCAAGGATTAAGTACTATAAAGTCAACAGAGACCCACTGAGTGCAATATGGAAATATGTTTCTACAATATAATAACAAAAAGGAAGGCTCTCTCCCCTGACTGCCCCCGCCCCCCTTTTTAAAAGATTTTACTTACTTACTTGACACAGAGAGAGAGAGAGAGAGAGAGAGATAGATCATCAAGCACAAGTGAAACAGGAGGGACAGAAGGCCCCCCGCTGAGCAGAGGATGCAACTCTGGATCCAGGACCCAGGGATCATGACCTGAGCTGAAGGCTTAACCAACTGAGCCACCCAGGCACCCTATGCCTTGCCCTTTTTTTTCAAGGGTCCTCTCTATCAATGGCTCACAAAATCCCTCAGACCATGGTTTTCCAATGAAAACAGTACTTCCTTCTTTAAGGAAGACTCTACTTATCACACTCTCCACTGTGGATCTGTTTTTTGTTCTCTAATTAAAAATGGTTTCCCTTCTCCTTTTACTACTTCCTAAGTATTATTTAATTGCTGCACTTGCATCCTTAGTTTTCTATGCCAGTTATATGTCCTATCGAACCTGCTGGAGAACAAGCTACTTTAGAACACGGACATGACATAACTTGTATTTTATTTGAAACAACCCAACCCCAATACCTCTCATTGTCATTTTAGAGTCTTAACATCATAGAATTTTATAAATGGAAGGAAAGTTTTGATACAGTCACTTCAAATTCAGATGTTTTGTGCCTGTAGTCTGAAAAATGGTTTGGTCCCTTGACTCATGCTGTCTTGATAACTGATCTTCCAGTGTAACTGAAATTTACCTTCCATTCCTTACCCCACATGCTCCATTGCTAATTCCCGTTGCCCCTTTTATTCATTGTTGTATCTTGGACGCTACTGCTTTCAGTTCATAAATGCTTTTCACTATAAGCAGTAGCAAATCCCGGTATTATTCCTAAGTATTTCAGAAACATTACAACAGAGCCAGTGGGCAAGAAGAGAAAACTTACTACTGTTTTCAAAATACTCCTTCAAAAGGAAACATGTGTTCCATGTTGATAATACATGGCTTGAAAAAAAGCCTTTGAAAATTAGAGCAATGCAGAATAGGAAAAGCACTTCAGAAACTATTTGTATTCAAATCAGTGCTCTCTATTTACTGGCTGCGTGGGTCAAAAAAAGTCATAGTTTTTCAATCTCATTTTTTGTTATTCATAAAGCAGACAGAAACTCTCATTTCTATCCTTGTTATTTGACCACTGTTCTCCGTTACACTTCAGCAAAAGCACTATATGTAGTTAGTATATGCATGCTTCTTTGTGGTGTTTTCACCCTCTTTTTTTTCTTTCTGCAGAATGTTTTCTAAGAATTGTATTCTCAGCAAAACTGATTTTTTTGTCATCTCAACACAAACACACCAAATTTCCCTATAAAACTGTACCATGGATTCAAAAAGGCATTTAAGTGGGTCCTATTATATTCTTATTATCCCTTTTATATGCTTTCATTAATATATTAATTTTAAAAAAAATATTTAGTTTTTAAAATATCTCTCTCCATTTGAATGCAAAAATTTTATGGTCAGAACTGAGTTTGTTTCTTTTAGCTCAAGACCTTGAGCAACATACATGATAGATGCTTAATAAAATTAGCTGAATGGATGAAAAGGAAATGATTTAAGAAATTTTTTAATTTCTTATGTTTTTTAAATTTCTCACTATACTCAAAAACCTGTAAAAGAAAATATATTGTAGTAGTTACTAATTACTAATAATACTAGATGATCCATTTATCAGTTCTTTCTATTTGATGAGAGGTTAAATAATATTAATACTACTCATATGTATGTAGCTTTCTCTGTTAGATAATATGTGAAATGTCTTATAAGGGTCTTTTATTTTAATCTCCATAATAATCATATTAAGTAAGAGCTGTTGTAATCCCAATTTAAGAAGAGGAAACTAGAACTTTGACAGCATATGTATCTTCTTTAAGTTTAACTCTTACATAAAACCATTCTATACTGTAATGATAGTAATTGATTTTATATTAATTTAAAAAGTTATTTTCTTACGAATGTATAAGGTCACAAAGGTAATCAAGGTAGTATCACAGAAATAGCCTATTTTTCAAGGTTTTATAACAATAGAAGAAGAGTATGCATTTTGTTCTTTTTATATGCAAAACTAGTTAAAGGTGACATGGGTAGGGAGTATGTAATTGTACTAGATACAGTATTCCTAGAAGTTTATTCAATGTCATATATTATTAAAATCGTAATTTTTAATATTTTCCTCACACTATCAAAATAATCAGAACAATAAATCAATATAGAGAAATATTAACCTTTAAGTAATATATAGTAGAAAGTATTTTGAATTAATAATTAAGAGATTAGTATCATAGTTCTTTATATTCTTCCAATAATACTATTTTGGCTCTCATTAGCTCTTGTCTAGACTACTGTAATAACTCCTAACCTGACCTCAAGACCCTAGTCTATTCCAGTGTTCTTCTCTCTATTGCAGAATTACCTTTCAAAAAACAGTTTTGATCGTGTCACTTTCATACACCATGATACTATGTACCCAATAAAATTAAAACTATTTAGCATGATATTCAAGACCTTTCAAAGAATGTCATTTTCTTATTTTAGCATTTACTTTAAATTACTGCATATTAGTTTCAACTCCCACCAATTTCTACCAATAAATGCTGGCTGCATTAGACAATTCACCATCCTGTCACACCAGGCAAAGCATCATTCCCTGAACAAACGTTTGGCTCTCTTTCTCAAATTCTGGTTTTCTTCAAATTTGAGGCTATTTGCTTTGCTCTTGGAAGTATAACCTTGTCTCAGTCTACAATACCAAACCCAATTTAAGGTATTTTAAAGTCAGGTAAACTAAACTACTTTCTAACTTTTTTTAAACAATCATACTGTCTTGGATGGTGAATCTATCAGGATAGGCTAGATTACTCTCCAATAACAAGCAAACCCCCAAATGTCAGGGACATAATACAACAAACGTTTATCTTCTGCATTTTCATACTTCTGCACAAAGGAAATGAACTGATTAATGAGAGCTGTGAGAGTTCTGAAAATATTTTGAACAACACAGTTAAAACAGAGTAATTGCGCTGCCACCAAAATGTTAAATTTGAAATGCAGCTTTCTAAGGGAGCATTCAGGATTGTACGAAAATCAGTCTCATGAATCCATTGTCAAGCCTCACAAATGCACACTGCAAAATCATGTGTAAGCTTCTCCAAATAAGCAGTGATTATGCTAACTCTAAATAAAAATGCTATTTCATTCACCCTCTCCAATCTCTACTAAACACCACTAATAACTCATACAGTACTAATTTGAGTTTAAAGAAATATCTGCTATTTCATACATGAAATCTGTGAATATTATTTCCTATGGATTTTTAAACTCTCATAAACACACTATGAGGTACAGTAAATATTAATTCTTTATCTTTAAATCCATTATTTTTTTTTTTTTTAAATGATTTTTATTTATTTATTTGACAGACAGAGATCACAAGTAGGCAGAGAGGCAGGCAGAGAGAGGAAGGGAAGCAGGCCTCCCGCTGAGCAGAGAGCCCAATGCGGGGCTCGATCCCAGGACCCTGGGATCATGGCCTGAGCTGAAGGCAGAGGCTTTAACCCACTGAGCCACTCAGGTGCCCCTCTTTAAATCCATTATTAAACAAATCTCCATATGCCAATGGACAGCTTTTCTGCTTTAAAAGATGCACTGTCAAACTTTATTCCAACTTGCAAACAATTAAATTATGGAATTTCATGTACTCAAAAACCATCTTTTTTCCCCACAGTCATTCTAATCCTTAATAATGAAAAGAGCAAAGTTAACAGTTAATCTTTATGCAATGTTTTTAGTTCAATGAATGTTGATAAGACTACATCAAAGTCTGTAGCTAAAAGGATAACAAAATATAAAATATATTCCAGAATTAAGAATTGATTAGCAAGAACAAAAGTGAAATATACAGATTAAAATGTCAGATATTGAAGTTCTCTGCTGTTTCATTATTGTTAATAGCAGTAAACATTATAAATCTCAAATTTAGCAGGCAGAATGTCATGCAATTTGTCAAGTTCAGTTTAGCTAAAATGAGGTTTGTTGCTTACACAATCAACTTGTTAATTCAGTTGGCACTTATTCTACTGCTGCTGCATAAATCCTCAACTATAAGCCACAACACACATTTTTTAATTTGCTGGCCATCAGATTAAACAAAAGACATGTATTTCATTCAAGCTGCATTGTAGTTACACTGATTACTGCCTTTAGACTGTTCATAAGACTTATTTTTAAATAAGTTTTGGTTCAAATTAAAGTCAGACTAGCCCACATTTCCACTAACAATCTTGATGTTTACTGTCCTTTATATAATTTTCGAGAAAGCTCAATATTTCAGGGGAATACTTTTCCTTAAATTTGATTTTTTTGGCTCCGAATATATTTTATATTGTTTGTTTTCATAATTATTATAATTAGCTGTTGATAATGCCTTACAACTTTCTTTTCACTCAGAATGTAAACAACCAAAAACTCAAGTGTTGGTACAAGTTGTACACATAATTTGTATGAGCAAAAAAGATATAGATTAATAAGTGAATGGACTGACCTGAGATTTAAACAAAGAAAATCTCTTCTAGAGATCACTAGGGAATTATAAATTCAACTCAATCTCATGTCAAATGTCAAGCCTGAAAAAATATACTTAAATCACTCATCTTCAAAAGAGGAAACAGGCTGAGAGACCTAAACTAATTTGCTCAAAGAATTTCTTTGGCTTTAGATACAAAGCCAAAATAAGAACCTGGATCTATTCATGCCCAGTGTTCATTCCACTATATCTTAAGGACATCAGTTCACTCTTTAAGTCATTATAGGACATTTACATTGTACAAAATATTAAATATAAGTTAGTCAAAGAGCTTAATATGTCATCTCTACACTTAAGGATTTATAGTCTGATAAAATTTTTTATAAGCTAAGATACTTTCAACAGTTAGTACACCACTTCCCCCCCCAAAATCTAACTCAAACTGCATTTTTTTTTTAAAGATTTTATTTATTTACTTGACAGAGAGAGATCACAAGTAGGCAGAGAGGCAGGCAGAGAGAGAGGAAGCAGGACCCCTGCCGAGCAGAGAGCCCGATGCGGGACTCGATCCCAGGACCCTGAGATCATGACCTGAGCCGAAGGCAGTGGCTTAACCCACTGAGCCACCCAGGGACCCTCAAACTGCATTTTAAAAATAAGTTCATGTATATGTTCCCATACAGAAAGGAGAGAGGTGGTAAAGTGAGCTCAGGATTGGCTGTTTCAGCCCCACTCCCATGCTATCTCGTTCTACAGCACAAGATTTATCCTAAAGCTAATTCACTCAGTGGCTGCCAGAAGCAGAGACACTTTCTAGTTCTAATCCAATGAAACACGAGAAAAACAAAACAAACAAAAAAAACCCTTTTATTTTCTAGAAGAAATTAGCTAGCCACTTTTTCCTACTACATTGATCCAAAGTGACTTAGTTTGCCCATTCTGGAACTAGCCACATATAAGGAAGAGGAACAGAAATTTTTGTTGAGGTAACCAATGTAAAACACATATTGGGGACTGAAATGTCCATTATCAATATGGCAGTTTATTCTCAATTAGTATGAATCACCATATCCGAGTACCTTCAAAATGCTTTTCCTATATGCATATAAGTTAGCCAAGGATTTAATTTTTAAGAGGACAGATGTTCATTTTTTCAATTATGCTTTGCCATTTTGTCCTACATGACTCTAGGCAAAATACTTAGCCTCTTTGTACCTCAGTTTACTCACCTGTTTAGTTAAGATAACAGTACCTGTCTCATATGTTTTTAAATTAATTAAAATGGCAGACTATTATTTATAATTGTGGATAATATAATAGTATTATACCAATGTTATGTATAGTTATTACTTTGGTTGTTGGTATTGCTATTACTAACTTATTATTAATAAGATTAAAAAGGCATAAATTAACACAAAACTTTAAGGAAAATTCTTTTTGTTTACAAATTGTATCTAGCGGGGGGGTGGGGGGAGCGGGCACCTGTGTGGCTCAGTCTTTAAGTATCTGCCTTCCACTCAGGTCATGATCCCAGGGTCCTGGGATGGAGCCCCACACTGGGCTCCCTGCTCTAAGGGAGGCCTACTTCTCTCTCTCCCACTCCCTGTGCTTATGTTCCCTCTCTCATATTCTCTCTTTCCGTCAAATGAATTAAAAAAAAAAATTTTTTTTAAATCTCTAAAAAT
This sequence comes from Mustela putorius furo, assembly GCF_011764305.1. NCBI lineage: Eukaryota > Metazoa > Chordata > Mammalia > Carnivora > Mustelidae > Mustela > Mustela putorius. The sequence goes on along the minus strand of NW_025422452.1, from coordinate 53,101 downwards.
AAAAAGAAACAGAGGCGCCTGAATGGCTCAGATAGTTAGGCGTCTGCCTCCAGCTCAGGTCATGATCTCAGGGTCCTAAGATCAAGCCCCGCATTGGGCTCCCTGCTCAGCAGGAAGCCTGCTTCCCCCCTCTCTCCCTGCCTGCTTCTGCCTACTTGTGATCTCTCTCTATCTGTCAAATAAATAAAGAAAAACTTCAAAAAAAAAAAGTTTATTAAAAAAAAAAACTTAAAAAAAAATTGTATCTAGCGGGAGCTAACATCTGATGCAAAGTAACTATTACAAACCAGAAACTAACAACTACTCTGCTTGCTGATTCTTTTTTTTTTTTTTTTAATTTTATTTATTTATTTGAGAGAGAGGGAGAGCTTGAGAGGGAAGAGGTCAGAGGGAGAAGCAGGGAGCCTGATGTGGGACTCGATTCCAGGATTATCACCTGAACTAAAGGCATTTGCTTAACCAATTAAGCCACCCAGGCACCCCTACTTGCTGATTCCTAACTATAATTTCCGCTTATATGCTACCTTCTTAATGAATGTCTTCCTAGTTCCGTAAGACAGTGTCTTCATATCTTCCAAATTAGAAATTAAACTTACAGTAATGGCATCATCAAGCCACCCTTCCTCATTAAACAAGTGGAGTCACAGAATTTTTCTGTTGACACAGTTAGCAAGATATACTATGTTGGCCACAAGAGCTTATTTGAATGTATTTCCTACTGGCTAGCACAGAAGCTGGCAGGCAGATTTTCTGTAAAGGGCCCAAAAGCAAATATTTGAGGCTTCCTGGACAATATCGCTGATGCAAGTCACATGGACACATGCAGAAGAAACCCACAAAAGCAAGCAAGTCCTCACCAGCCCCATTCTGATACTGCCTTGATCTACTTCTCAGCCTCACCCCTAGGGATAAGGTTCTTCCCTGCGCCTCCATAGTGTTGAAGGGGCAGGCTCTGCTTTCGTGTGGGTAGACAGCCCCTGCCCCAGTGTGACCAGTAACCAGGCAAGTTAAGTCTGTTTGATTCTTTGGATTGATTCCTGGTAACTCACTTGACGGAAGATTCAAGGTACGTTCTAGTATTAAATTACTTAGTATTAAGGTGATGTTTTGATTTTGCAAGTTTTACTCCTTGTCTGTTGCTTATTTTAATTCAAACTCAAATGAGGAAGGAAGATGCTGTTTCTTGACTGCTTTCTCAAACTCTAACATCTATTGCATTGTTCAAGGCACTTAGGGATTAAAATTTTGTGGAAGTTTTTGGAATACTAGTGCCCACGGCTTTGGCCATTGATTACTTTTAATGAGTTTGGTGTCCCTTTATTCAAGGGGAAACAATCCATGGGTCTGGGGAGTCACAGTGCCTCCCAAGCAACGGAGTACCCTTCACAAGGGATTCCGGCCACAAGTGAGCTTGACCCAGATTCATAGACAGCAATTCAGAAAGAGCAAAACTGGCTGGGGCTGTTCACCTAACCTCGTTCAGCAAAATCAAGGAAGAAGGAAAAAAGTGTAGAGCCCAGAACTGTTTTGGTCTTTGGGGGCATTTTTGACTAAATACACTGCGTTTCTGGTCCAGTGGAGCTTTTACAGGAGAACAAAAGCTGTTTGCTGAGAAGGAGGCCAGGCGTGGCGCTATCTTGGGCCTAGAAATTTATTTCGACGCTCGTTAACACTCCCTCTTTCGTGGCGACACAAGATGACCCCACGTTTCGGTATCCTCCTGGCATAGTCTTCCTTCCAAGGCTTGGCTTGGGGTCCCTCGCACTGGATAGTCTCTCACACCCCCGCACGCGGGCTGTGAGAAATGAGGACGGGCCCCCGCACCCCACCACTCACCAGCGTCTCATTGTCCGGGACCCTACCCGGGCTGCAAGGACTTCAGCAAGCTCTCCTCACTCAAGGCTTTGGGATTTGAGACGGGATCAGGGCAGGCGAGCGCCCCAGAGAACACATGACTTACCGGAGCGTGGTCCAGCACCACGGAGGCCGCCATCATAACGTGTGGGCGTGGCCTGCGTTTAAGGCGGCAACGGGCGCGGACCGCCTTGGGAGTCGCGGAGGCTCACGGAGCCTCACACCGGCGTCCCGGCGGAAGAGACCCCACTATTCCTCTCACCGCCCTTCGGTTTGTCACCCCACCCAGCGTCCTGGGGCCTCTGGGTATTAAATTTTAAGACATAGAAAAAAATTATTTTGATCTTGGCGGCGGGTAGAGGCTATGTGAGCCATGAGGTGTTTTAAAATGGACTTTTTTTTTTTTTTTTTTTGTACTATCGTGACTTGGGCAGGTGTCTTTAAACCTTGAATGATGACTGCATGGGATTTCCATCATGTTGGGTACAATAAATAGAGTCCTTGTGTCCCTTCAAAAGTCCCATGTGGAAAACTAACGCCCAAGGTTGTGGTTTTCTGGAGGTGAAGCCTTTGGGAGGTGATGGTGTCAAGAGGGTGGAACCCTCATGACTGAGATTCACGCCTTTTTTTTTTTTTTTAAGATTTTATTTATTTATTCGACAGACAGAGATCACAAGTAGGCAGAGGCAGGCAGAGAGAGCAGGGGAAGCAGGCTCCCTGCTGAGCAGAGAGCCCAATGAGGGGCTCGATCCCAGGACCCTGGGACCATGACCTGAGCTGAAGGCAGAGGCTTTAACCCACTGAGCCACCCAGGCGCCCCAGATTCAGGCCTTTTTGAAAGGGAGGCCAGAGAGCCAGCTAGCATTTTCTGACACGGGACGCACATGGAGGAGACACCCACAAAGCAAGCAAGTCCTCACCAGCCCCTGATTCTGATATTGCCTTGATCTGGTACTTCTCAGCCTCCACAACAGAGCAGTAAATTTTAGTTGTTTATAAACAACCCAGTCTATGGGACTTTGTTACAGCAGCTCAACAGAATAAGACATTGGGTACCATCTGTTTCTCATGCCCATGTGCACAGATGTGCCACCTTCCTAGACCCTAAAGGAAACGCATGATAACCTTACCCTCATTAAGCAGACGTCTAGATACATGCATGCAGACCATGAATGCCTCAGCCAAATGAGACTGTTCCCAGGCCTAAAAAGCAAAATCAGACTATGTTGATGCAGCAAGGTTATGGGATTCTGCAAAGGCTGCACTTTAACAAAGGATATAAGAGCCAAAAAATGCCCACTGTAGACTTTGAGCAAAATGCTGCTCATGAGTTTCAGGAAGTGGAATCAGTGGAAACTTTGCTGGGAGTTTCAGCGAAGGTCCCACTGCAAAACTTTGGCTGGCTCAGTTGGTCTTAGTGCAGGCTACTGTGGCTTGACCTTAAACAACTTCGGTTTTCCTTATATATTCATGATTAGAACAAAGACATGATTATATAAGAAAGTGTCCAGACTAGGCCTTGGTATTGGTGAGCAGCATAATATTTCCTACCTTAAACTATGAGGTGAATTATCTCTACAGACACTCTGGTTAGGCTTTAGTTTTAAATTGTTAGTGCTTGGTCCAGGTAGACAGTATTGGATCAAGTGCCCTAAATTCCATCCTGCACAGAGGTTCCAAAGAGAATTCATGAGACTTAGCTTCAGGATTAAGAGCTATAAAACTCTCAAACTAGTAAGTGAATTACAAAGATATTGAAAGTAGAAATACAGTGCATCTTCAAAGATATTTATGGAATTAAGTTTCTGAGGAAAGAGAAGGGAGCCAGGCAGGACAAGTATATATAGATCAAGGCCAGGGCTGAGTTAAATGTTATTCTGATGGGGGAAAACCCATAGGGTGTTTTCAAACACATTTTCAAAAATGTAAAGTGGGGGTATAGTATTTGTTGGAACAGTGGATGCTTTTGGCAGACTCAGAACTTACCATTTAGGAATATGAAAGAAAAAACAAATGTTTAGGCCACAAAGTAGAAGGAAAAGAAAGCATTGAGATCCAGGAAAGAAAATGCTACTTCTATTGTGTTAGAAATGGTAAGTGACCAGCTTATGAAGCAAGTTAAATTGCTACCCACTCAGCTGAGTAGGCTTGTAAGGAGGAGAGGAAGAACAGAGGGAAATGGTAAAGATAGGAGACTTTGAGAAGCCTGTGACAGAAGAATTGGTTTTCAGTCAACCACAAGCTTAAAACAAACAAAACAAAAACAAACAAACCAAACCAAAACAAAAAAACCCCAGCAGCTTAGTTCTCGACTATTTTGAGGGTAATTCTCCAGCTGAAAAACATGTAGGGATGTTGGGGAAATTCCCATAGGAAAGTTTTCCACATCAAGAATTATTGGCATCAGGGTGACTGGGTGGCTCAGTTTGTTAAATCATCTGCCTTCGGCTCAGGTCATGATCCCAGGATCCTTGAGTCGAGTCCCACATTGGGCTCTCTGCTCAGTGGGGAGTCTGCTTCCACCTTTCATTCTCCCTCTGTGCTCGTTCTCTCTCTCAGATAAATAAAATCCATAAAAAAAAAAAAAAGTTTAAAATTATTGGTATCAGCTACTTTGACACTGAACTAATTACTTATTTATATACTTATTTATTTTACTTATACTCAATAGACAACCAGAAGACATTGCAAACAGAGGTGGTATAACAAAGCACCACCTTATTTAGCTGCTCCTCTTTCCAAGCCTAACATTTACTCGGTGTCCTGATTACAAGGTTGTAAAAGAAATCTAGGGACAATTTTAAGGTTTTCTATAATTATTTCACTTAGAAAATCCTCTCATTCATTATGAGAGAACAGTTTTGAGGCTCAAGATTGCTAACTACTAAATATAACACATTATATATTAGATAAAGGAGGGAAATAGTAAATTTCTCCAGAATAAAAAACCCCAGACAGATTGAACTTTGTACAATGAATCCAAAGACAAATATATATAAATTTATTGGGTCTGTTACTAAAGCAGATTATTGCCAGCCAATGCCTACTATTCATTAATTTATTGGTCAACATATATTTATATTCATGCATCCTATATAAACACTGAGAATTGATATTTGAAGATAATAGCAAACGTGGGGAGAACCTGAGAGAAAGTAGACAAAAGAAAATTATATGCTGATTATTTAAAGAAGTGACAGCTGTTTAAAAACTTGTCTTTTACTATCACTTCTTGTAATCAAACATGGTTAATCATAGTTAAGGTTCTTAAAACTCTCTAGTTACAGTGTTTTGGAATTTTAGAAATAAAAAGATTAAAACGAATCTTAAGACTGCTTTGTGATATGGAAAGTCATATTTCAATTAGGTCAAGGTAAAGGAGGAATGCAGTTTTCTGTGGCTTTATGAAAGGTCATATCACAATTCTATAATATTTTAGTTTTAAAAGGTATCCATTATTACAGATATGAAATATAGTATCTTGGGTTGTCTGACAACTTGCTTGACACTGTCTGTCAATAACAGAGATCAATGGTTATGACACATTAATTTCCAAAAATTTTTCAAGATATTTTAAATAATGTGTTATTTTAAAATTGATAACATTTTGTTAGTATTAAAATTATTAATTGAACATATTTACTGCTAAATAGAGGTGTCTGTGCACAATTATTACACTTAATTAATTTCTTATTAATTGTTTACGTATTACCAGAGCAGCAGGCACATGGTCTGTATTCTAAAAATATGAACTCCAACCAGAATCCGTCCCTCAATCCATTTTTAAGGAAAACTATCTGTGCCCCAAATGATCAATTCTGGAATGAACCAAAGGTCAACTTAGAATAATATAAAATCATGGGTCTCCAAGGAACCCTAAAGGGCTGGCTAATTCAATTCTCAGCTGCCTTCACATAAATCAGCCAAGTTTAATGAATGTTGGGATCTTGCAAGAGAGGTATCTAGGCAAGGAGATGACCAAATTCCCGGGAGGTAGAATTTTCTCTTACATCAAGTCTACAACTATTCTATTACAATTTACACTAATTTATCTTTTTCCAGTTAATACACTAGAGAATACAGGTCACTATAACAAATTGCAGAGCTAGAATAATCACTCTAGTCAGGAATTTCAGAACATTTGGTTCAAGGTTTCTTCCTCACCCTTACTCTAACCTCATACTCCATATAGTGCAAATAAAAGGTAATGCAAAGCTGAGATTTTTTACACTATGTGTCACTTAAAAATAATTTAACATTTGTATATAAACTATAGAGATTCTCTAACAATCAAGAGAGTTATAGCTGCAAATCCTTTTTCATGTTAAGCAGACATAAAATTTTTAAAGAAAAATTTATGAGAGAATAGTAGAGGTGCCACTTTATATAACAGTTTATTACTTTCAGAATGTGCATTACTATAAACTGCTCATCTTTAGTCTGAAATTATTTAGAGATGGAGAAAACAAAAAAGGAATAAAAGAAAATCACTAGGAAATATTATACCATAGAAAACTACAACCATTTCTAATCTAATTGAATGATTTCCTTAGGATCACAGCAGTTGAATTATAGGATATTTTAATATTAGTTTTAAAATGCACTTATATTTCCTAGTTAAGTCCCAACAGAAATGTATTGGAACTAAAGGAAGAGAACACACTACTATTAACCCTTTTCTTATTCATTTCTTTTTTTTTTTTTAATTTTTAAATATTTATTTATTTGAGAGACAGAAAGTGTGTGCAGAAGTCGGGGGTGGTAGACAGAGGGAGAAAGAGAAGTGGGGAAGCAGACTACCCACTGAGCAGGGAACCAGAGGTAGGGCCTGAACTTATGACCCCTACATCATGGCCTGAGCAGAAACCAAGAATCTCAGTAAATGACTGAGCCACCCAAGTGTCCCCATTTCTTATTTTTAAAACACAAGATATTTTAAATGGGGGCTACCATTAATAATTTTACAGTTATATAATTCTTATTTGCCCTTTCCAGAAAACATATCAATACGTGTATATACATTATTTTTAAAACTTATATATCTGTATACTAAATTGTGAAATTAAATCTTTATAATAGTAGTTTTTAATACACAGTATTTTAATACACATTATTTATACACACTTTAATACACAGTATTTATTTCAATAAATACTTTGAAATACCTACAATGTGTAAATGCTAGGAGTCAAGACCAAGAGAAATAGCAGAGTAATTCTAGGCCTTATGAAATTTAGTCATACCTCAGTTTCTTTAGAATAAATCATACAAAATCTAAATCTATTGTTATTTAAGCACCTGGTTCCCAATTGAGTGGAATACTTCAAATTATCAGATGGCTTTATATGATTTTCCACGTTTACTGCCCTTGATATTTGTATGTTCAATCCAGTTATTTGTAGAAAACATAGTTGCTTATAATGGTATGGAAAAATGAAATTAACTTGGTCATAGTCAATTCATTTTGGTTTAAATACATTAAAAATGGTAAAGTTGTTTGGTATTTTTCTAAAAAAGGAAATATTGTTATGGAATGGGAAATTTTTAGATACCACATTTTTTTTCAAATAAGCTCTTATAATAATCGAAAATATTAGTTCATTCTCTGGAAGAGCTTTCAAACACCAAGATTTGGTGAAGTCTCATGTCCAATGCATAAAGTCAAACAAATAGCACATTTGCTTGCTTAGCCAAACTTGTCTTTGGGATCCAGGCAGATTTTTGCTATCATATAACAGCTAACAGGTGGGGTTTCTCCTTTTACCTGAAGAGTGCTCAAAAATATTTATAGGCACAATTCTACTATGATTTGTACCATAGGATACCCAGGTTACTTTGTTGCAATAGTTATACTTAAACAAACATGTATTCACTATCTGTTATTTGGAAGGCATCGTGCAATATGCAATTGGAAAATGGGTAACTGGCCAAGAATGATCCCAAAATCCAATTTGAGAAAATTCCCATACGTGAATAACTTTAGTACTAGGTAGAATGATGTTAGTAATTAAAGTGAAATAGAAGGCACATGAATTGATTCGAAAACTAATTACTGTATTGCCAGAAAGTGGTGGCCTCTTTTGATCATATTTGTATTTGCTGTAACTATGTTAAGTCATAGAATACACAGGTTTGTTTGTTAGAATTGAAGCGAAATCATTTAATACATTCCTTGTTTCATTACACACAATTCTATGAGAATCCTTTAGTCTTATTATAATCTTTCTTTAAAGAAAATAATAATCTTTAAAGGTAAACCAAACCATCTACCTAGACATTCTTCGACAAAAAGTCAACTTAGTAAAAGAAGCACAAAGAGGATATACTAGAACTGCAATACTTTACCTTTATGCCCCTGAAAACTATGCAGGTTTTGGTGTCATGTTTCAGATATTTATCCTCTCTCTGATTCTTTGTAATTGGAGGATAAAAACAAAAGTGTGGTTGGGAGAAGCGATGAGATAATACTTATAAAGTGATTTACATGGTCCTGGCACAAAGTAAACTCTCAGGAATTATTTGCTATTATTATCCTGTATTATCTGATGCTTTAATATGTTTCTTAGCATAGTGGAGCACATTTTTCATTATATTATGTTAATGCTTTAAACATTTTAACTGGAAAAGAGTAATGATAGAAAAATCTTTTATAGAAAAACAAAAGAACTGTGAAGAACCCAGATTTCTGTTTTTTAATTTTCAGTGTTCACATACTACCTGCTTATAAAGAGATTTCCATAGAAAGAGATTAGGGAATATGCAATATAAGAAAATAAATTCATAGTTTATACTGAAATTTATAATATATTATTGTCTATGGACCATGGAAATATAAAATCTGACTTTATGATACTTTTTGTTAAATGGATTTCAACTGTGGCTAAAGGCTTTCAAATTCATATTTAAAAATACTAACTCTAACTCATGGTTAGATAATTGAGCTTTTTCCTACTTACATAGTTATGTACACTGTACACATAAATATGTATAGTTTTCCCAAGATGTAAATAAATCATTTAAAATTTATGCAAAATAGAAAAATGTTTGCCAACACATTGAAAAATATAAAAATCTACTATAAAATTTTTAATATAAAAATCTACTAGGGGCACCTGGGTGGCTCAGTGGGTTAAGCCTCTGCCTTCGGCTCAGGTCATGATCTCAGGGTCCTGGGATCGAGCCCCACAACTGGCTCTCTGCTCAGAAGGGAAACTGCTTCCTTGTCTCTCTCTGCCTACTGTGATCTCTCTTTCTCTGTCAAATAAATAAATGTTTAAAAAATAAATAAAAAATCTACTAACTTCTTATTTTTTGCTTTAGGTATTTGTTAATGCAATGTTTCTTCTATCATCTTACATTAATAGACTACTAACTATTACTTAATAAGTATTCTGGTGTTGTTCTTAAAAAACTTATTAAGTAATAAGGCATAAGATGGGCTATTTATTTCCTCATCAGAATTTTCAAGATTTGGCTTCTAATCTTAAATATTTTTACATAAAACTGGTTACATATCATATCTCTCCTTAGAAAGGTTGTTTCCTTTATGGATTCATGATTAATCTTTGGAGTACACATGCTTCATGAAGAAGCCTCACTAACGAAAAACATAATGACAGCGACTCTAGCACACTTTGGCACAGTCAGGGAAGGCAGTCTTCCAGCAAAGCTATTAATGTCAGAACTAATTGAGTTCTCAGAATTTTGTTAATTATTAGAATGTTTATTCATATTAAAAATTTTCTGTCCCTCTCTAGCATGAACTGAAATTATAAATTAAGAAGTGGACAATAATTACCCTTCCTTCTCATGAAAGTGGGAATCTGGGGTCCAAGCGAAATTATAGTTCAGGGAGCCTAGCCAAGATAAGTGGACTGCAATACAAACTACCACAGAAACCAAGGGAGTTATGGTACAGCAATTAAAAAGTCATACATAACAAGCTCAAGAGCAAGGCAGAGAATCCAGATATGAAGCATTAGAAAAGGAATTTGAAGACATGTGATGCTAGAAGATAGAGGGCAGCCAAGAGAGATTCCTTTCTTTAGTGTATTTGCCTATCAATGCTGGCTGGGGCAAAACAGATAAAGCATGAAATGTATATAGGAATTATGTTTGACTCTTTCATATTTCTGGGGAATTGCTTAGAGAAGGAGAAGAATGGGAGCGAGAAAAAGAAGGAGGAGGAAACTGGAGGAGCGACAGAAGGAGACGAATGCCGTGTATAACAATATGATTCACAAAAACGGAGGAGGAATAGTCCTGTGTTTGCTTTGGCAACACATATACTGAATTTGAAGAAGAACAGTCCGAAGTTAATATATATTGAGTGCCTACTACATGCTAAGCACGGTACCATGTGCTTTAAAAGTTTTTCCTCAAGGAAAATACATGCAAAGTAATTTTTTTTTATTCCTGTGAAAAATATCATGGTGATTTACCATAGATGGTAATATCTAACTGCCTAATTTTACTGCAAAAATCAATATTTTATAATACATACTGGAAGTGACTTTTCTTATAGATAACAAAGGCAAATTCCTATAAATCTGACTCCAAATATTTATACTTTTAACTGCTTTATGATTGATGATGACAGAACCCTTTGCTGTGTGGTATGTATATCTTTCCAGCATTCAAAGCAAGATATGAATGCTTCAAGTCAAAAGATTACAAGGAATATTAATACAAGGTCGTTTTAAAATTCAACACAGTGCAAAAATGTATGTGGTATTACTAGAAATGAAATCACTAGACAGATGAAAGATTTATAAATATTGAAAAAGCAAGAGCACTCTTTAGATTTTTTTTCAGAATATTAATGACTAAAACATTGGGAACTGAGATTAGCATTAATGTTAAAATCACAGTAAAATGGACAGTGCTTGGAAGAGTACAAATATTCTGTAAAAATTTTATATAGAACATCATTTCTTATACAAACCTATCATTTTTGTTTTAATTCTGCATAATATATGGTAAAGTTATTTTAACAAAGGACACTTTTAAACTATACCAACAAAACAAATGCCAAACAAAACATTTTAAATTAAACATTTTTATTTGGTTCATAGAAACATAATAGTTTCCTCTGTATTGAGCTAATTATTTATTAGGTTGAAATGATGAAAATTAACCGATGTTTAGAGTGAGGGAGTACAGTGGATAATAGTGCTGTTCAGAATATCATCCACTGTAAAGATTCTTTTTATGGGATTTATACTGTTGTTCAGAAACAACTATAGCTACAAATTCACAATGCAGTTCAGTTTCAAAAAGAGGATTATGCATGCATATGTAGCTTTGTTTTCTTAAAATGAAAAGTAACAAAACACAATTACCTAAAATATATATTTACTTGACAGAGATTAGATTTATTGCAATGATCATTTCCTTGAGTATAAAACAAACCTCAATCCTACTAGGTATTTTTAAATTTTCAGAAATGTTATTCATGATCCCATAGGATAATATGAAAATGATTTTTCTTTTTGTTTAAACTTCTATGCAAATAACAGCTAATAGCAAAAATTTATTGAAACTTCTGTGTGCCAGTACTGGTCTAAATACTTTCTTGACTAACTTCACATTGAATGTCCAATTTAATATTTGTAAACCACCTCACCAGGTAGATGCCATTATCCTCTTTACAGATGACAAAAGACAAGACAGAGAGAGCTTAAATGCGTTGCCTGAGATAACATATTTAGTGTTCCAAAGGCAGAATTTATAAAAAGAGCTTATATTCTTAAACTTTAATAAGGTTCAATATGAAGGTGACTGTTCTGCTGATTTCTTATAAAAGTAAACCAAAAGTTAAGTATTAACACTTAGTTATTAAATATACACTTATAGGACATATGCTAATTTCTGCTCTAAGAACTTTGCATATATTAACCCATTTAATGCCAAGAGGTGAAAAACACAGAGCTGAAATACACATCTTTATTTTATAGGTAAGAACACTGCAGCTGGGGAAAGAGAACCAAGATGCTAACTTTGATATCTGACAAATACTAACATTATTGTACTATTTGTTTTATGGTACATATAACTCCAGACTTTTTTTTTATTGACATCAATAGTTACATTAATTAGTTATACACAGGGTGTGATACCCCTATACTGGAGATGAGAAGGCAGCATGTGAAAGATGCATTGATGAAACCTCCTAAATAAAATAGTAGGGCCAACACCCTTGTATTCATTTTCTAACTAATAATGATTTCATTTCTGTGAGTTATTAAATACCCGTATATGGTTGTTCAAACTTCTTTTCATAGCCATTTTTAAAAGCTGCACAGTATGTCTGAAACTGTGCTGGGTTCTTGGAACACAAAGATGAAAATGTGTCACTTTGCTTAGAGATGGGGGAACCTGAATCCCCAGTTCATGCCTGTTGTTGTGTTCCTTTCTATTCAGTATTTGTCTTGAGCAAGACTGTCCTGATTGGGGTAATGAATTCTACTCCTACCCTGCTTAAAGACCCAAAAATTTAATCATGAAAGAGACATGGACTTACTCTTAAATTCCTTAAGTATTATCTGGAAGAATGTGAAGGTGCCACATGTGTGTGGAAGAGTATTTCACTCTACCCAGGGAGTTAATTGAAAGACCCACTGCTGGGGTGCAGGCTTCCAGGCAGAATGCCACTTCATCTGGTAGGCAGAGTGATGATAGACATGGACAAGTCAAGTACAGAAAGGCAAATAAATCAGTACATTTGGCCTATAGCAGACATAGAACAAAGTGGGGGAACCGATATGGGTCAAGTTAAATTTTCAGTAAGTGCATTTTGTGCTTTTAACATTATTCTAGGGACTGAGCATATGAATGATAAAATGGAGAGAACTTATTCTCCTGTCTGGCAATGTCATAATACAAGCAAATTAAAGAGGCATTGGAAGGAGACTTTGAAAATATTAGTGGATTAGAATAGCACATCTAGAGCATTCTTCTGTTGTAATTGTATTAAGAAAATATTTTTTAAAAAGGAAAATACTGGGCGCCTGGGTGGCTCAGCGGGTTAAGCCCCTGCCTTCGGCTCAGGTCATGATCTCAGGGTCCTGGGATCGAGTCTCGAGTTGGGCTTTCTGCTCAGCAGGGAGCCTGCTTCCCTCTTTCTCTCTGCCTGCCTCTCTGTCTACTTGTGATCTCTCTCTGTCAAATAAATAAATAAAATATTTTAAAAAATTAAAAAGAATAAATAAATAAAAAGGAAAATATTTTGCCACACTAATTTACTATGCTTAGAGGACTACTTTGAACATTGAAAGACGAAAAGGAAGTTTCCTTTTCTTTTTCTTTCTTTCTTCCTCTTTTCCTTTTTCTTTTACTTTCTTTTTCTTCTTCAGATTTTTATTTAAATTCTAGTTAGTTAACATATAGCATAATGTTGGTTTCAGAAGTAGAATCTAGTGATCCATCATTTACATTCTTTCTTTTTGTTTAAAATTTTTATTTCTGATTCAGAAGCCTTTATCACTTAATAAACAGCTAATAAATTAGCAGACTGCAGCAAGTATGATTCTAAACAAAATGGGATATAAAAACCAAACAGCAGAGCTACAAATCATAATAATTAAATGTATGGGATAGTCTAAAGGAACTTTCCAGAAGTCCATAAAAAGAGAAAATCTCACAGCCAGAAAAGGGAGGCAAGGTTATAAATAAGTATAAGTAAAGGCAAACTGTTGACTAAATTGCAGGAAAATAAAAGACAGAACTGAAAAAGAAAACTACTTTATGATAGAAATGAAGAATATTTTGCTAAATGAGCAATACTCCATTTAAAAGAAATTATTAGGTATTTTGTAAATACATCAGCACCTTTGACAATCTCTTCCTAAGCTCTTGAAATCTCTCTATTCTGGGGTGTTGGCTGACTTTGTCAGTACAGCATGGGACTGTTGATCTCAGGGTTGTGAGTTCAAACCCCACATGGGGGTAGAGTTTACTTTTTAAAAAAAAAGCTTTCCATATTGGTAAGTCCCTTTTATTAACCCCACATTATTTAGGAGGCCAGATCCTTTATCCCATTGCATCCTATCTTCACTGAATTGGATCTCAACAATCTGACTAGAGTCAATATCATATCAGAGATGACCAGAAAAATTCTCCCCTCTACACTTTAATATTTCTCCCCAAATAATATCTCCAAGAGACACTGGAAGAAAAATAGGTTTTTTTCCTTCCTTCCAGAATCATCTTCTCCATATTACAAAGGGCTTATAATCAGAACCTGGATAACTAGGAAAGTCCACAGTTTCCAGAGGGGTCAGTTGCCACTAAAGGAAGGTACTGTTTCAGCTTATTTTGTGAGACTCATGGCCAAGATGGTCTTCACCAGAATATGGGGAGTTGAATTTTTTTTTTTAATTCAGTGCAGTGTTAGTAAGATTCACATATAACAAAGATGATTTCCTACTTTCTATGTACAAAATTCAGTTACTGAATTAAATACATTTCTGTGCATTCTCTCCTCCTCATCCCATTACTCATGAAGAAAGGAAGTTATCTCACTTGTTCTCTCCGTGACTAATTTCCTTGTCTGTCTTTCCTCCAATCACTTGATTAGAAGCCCCATGAGATAATTCATTACCTTCTATAGAATGAAGTCCAAATGATTTAGGTATGTTCTCAGCCTTTTACTACCTAGTTTCTCTGGAACATCTTTCCTGATTTCCCAGGCACCTAGCTTTCAGGATTATATTCTTCTTTCCTATATGGTATACCACAGAGTTATGTCATTTCTTGTTTCCCTCTCTGCTCTTTGTTTCTGCCATTCTACTACAATTTCCTTTTATTCATTCCTTTCTCTCATATTTAGCACTAATGGAATCCAAATAAATTGTTGTTAGTTGAGTGACTGAAAAATGAATGAATGACTGAGCAAATGAAGAGACTGTCCCTGACTGTGGTTTGGTGCTGCAGGCAGCCTTTAGCCTTTCATATCTCTAGTTATTCAGTATAATTGGATTGGAAAGAGCTCTATTAAAATTGGAACATGTTGGGGCACCAGGGTGGCTCAGTTGGTTAAGCGTCTGTCTTCAGCTCAAGTTATGATCCCCAGGGTCCTGGGATAGATCTGCTCAGTGTGGAGCCCACTTCTCCCTCTCCATTTACTGCTTCCCCTGCTTGTGCTCTCTCTCATGCTTTCTCTCTTCTCTCAGGCTCTCTGTTGCATGTGCACTCTCTCTCTCAAATAAATCAATAAAAATCTTTAAAAAAAATTGGAACATGTGGCCTCACATCCCAATTTCATTCTTTATCTCATGAATATTGTATTCTTTGTCTTCTCTGGGCCTGCCTGCCAACCTAACAAATTAATGGTTTCCTTACAGAAGAGTTATAAGCATCAAATATGGTTAATGTATGCAGGAACTCTTGATAACTTAGGTAAATATGTCAATTTATAAGACACCAGTGTTGATTATTCTGTTACTATTCTAAAACTGGTTGATCCTGATGTGATTTATGTGGCACGCTCATAAATCATTGTCACACATAAGATAGCAGAAGTAGCCAGTTTACCTCTCTCAATAACTGAACAAGATTGCATATGCTTTTAATGCTGAGATAGTGAATAGATTCTTTAGGAATCCATTTTACTCTGTTGTGGTCTAGACATACACAGGGGGAACATAATTTCCATTAAGCCAGGAGGACCAGACCAGACATCTCAGCATCTTTCTTAAGTTCCAGCTCTATGCTACTTTCTTCTGCATGTGCTTTGTAATCACATATCCTAAATTGACATCGAAAGAGAGGATCTCAATGTGGGCTTGGAAGATGACAATAACATAGAACAGCATGTGCTTCAGTAGCAGGAAAATTGAGTCTTGAATTAGGCTTTAACACAAATATAGTTTGGATAAATTAAAATGGAAACAAAAAGGCATTCCAGGCCAGAAAAGCTCTTAAATGAATCCTACCATTAGAAAAGAAAAGTCAGTGGGAAATTGGACAAACTTGATGGCCACTATGGTGGTTTCTGCTTTTCTCTGTAGAACTGACAGCATGAGATATTTATAAATACTGAAAATTTAGTAAAAAAATTATTTTTAATATTGAAAAAGTGGTATAAAGGAAATATCTGTTTTGAATTAAAAATTATAGTTTTAGTTAAAAATTTTCAACAAGCTACCATGCTTCCCTTCCCCTTTATTCAGTTATCTGCAAGTGAGTAGCATTGGTGCTTGTTGGTTCTATTACATGGTTAGTGGCTAATTTTTGAAGCACAAGGGTTCCAATTTAATTTCCTTTTCCTCATTCCATTGATGACATAAAGAATGTCTTTCTATAAGTGATTTTTTTAATCTTCTATTGTAGCATCCTCCTACTATTACATAAGCTGATAATAATTCTAAACAGACCTCTCTCCTTAAGTGAGTTGTTTTGTTTCTCCCTCCTATTTTGCCACCTATTATGTATTTTCTTTTGTCATTATTTGAGCAATCATTTAAAAATCATTTTGGTTACCCATTGTTCCTTTTTTTTGCCATTTTCAGAGGAATTATAATGTTCAATGTTTATAATTATATGCTTTCATAAAGCCAAACACATTTTTAGGTATTTTTGGCTGCTAACCATTTCCTTTTAAAATTATGTCATATGGTTATTAGATTCAAAGTCTCAGTTCCCA
The DNA here is from genome assembly GCF_011764305.1 of Mustela putorius furo. Classification (NCBI taxonomy): domain Eukaryota; kingdom Metazoa; phylum Chordata; class Mammalia; order Carnivora; family Mustelidae; genus Mustela; species Mustela putorius. Next base: position 36,603 of record NW_025422452.1, on the reverse strand, counting down.
AGTCTATATTGTCTTGGATTGGATTCTCTATTTTATAAATTTAAAGTTGTCCACATAATTTAGAAATCTTGTTTATTGCATATTCTAAAGGATTTATAGCATGTTAGAGAAATAATGAATTATCGAGGTATTTTATGAATAATAAATAATGAATTGTTGAGGTATTTTATTTTATTATGGCCAATAATTGTAAATTTATCATCCATTGTCCATTTCCACTAAATTCTGAGAGGTGCCTCAAATCCTAGTTCAATCAAAAATATATTAAAGCAATACTAGTATTTGCCAAACACTGCACTGGGGGTAGTAACAGACCCAACGAGAATCTCTACCCTCAAGTCTCATTATTTATTTAGAGGGCAACACAATAAGAAGTTATTCCACTTGTACAGTCTACAATGAACACAGAATTGTGTCCCAAAGGGCTATGATTGCTTTGCAAATTCCATGAAGGCTTTATATAGTCAAAGCGGATTCTGACTCTAATCTTGTTGGAGCCAATTTAAATAGCAGCCTTCTTCATTCAAAATACATAACTATTCTTACACACTTCTAAATTGAGTTGATGATGTTGCTGTAGAAGACTAGATAGAATTTGGATATTTTGTATGGTTGGGGAGTTACACAATGTATTCCAGGCAAATGAAAAAAACATGAACCCAGAAGCAAGATGGTGATTGCATCACTCAGACCTGTGATTTCAAGGCAACAAAGAGCTCATTGGCAATAGTAGTGTCAACAAAAGGGTCAGGGAAAGGATTCATAGGCAAAAATGAAGAAAAATATAGGAAGGAAAGTAGGCATAGATTATGCTGAAAAGTTTGGGCAGAATGATGACAGTTAAAGGATCTGGATATTAAATCTCATAATGAGCAGGTGTGATAAACAGACAAGCGGACCAGCTTGGAACTATAGCATTAACCTAGCACATTATGGTGACAGCTTGGACTGAGGTTTGGAAGTGCCAGTGTAAAGGAAGGATGAGAGTGTTTTGTTTGTTTTCAGAAATAACATATCTTTCTAACTGTCTTGAAGGTAAGAAGAGGAAAGAGGAATCAAAGCAATGGTAAGATCTTAAGCCTGCTTAAACAAGACTGATAATGATATACCTACAGACAAGGGCACTGGGACATGTGTTTACTTCGAGTCTGGATATAGTTGGAGGTGAATCAAATATGCATTCAACTTTTTAATTTCTTTTTAAGACACTTGCATTCTCTATTTTTATTTGTGCCCATTTTCCTATCTTTCTGTCTTCCAGCAGGAAATCATTTTATTGAATAAAAATAGCTATTGCTGACATTTATTAATTTATATATTGTTCTAAGTGATTTATATAAGTTGATTTATACTCACATCACTCTATAAGATAGTTATGAAATTACTATTACAAAATTTTACAGATAAGGAAACTGAAGTCCAGAGGGAAAAATGCCTTAACCAAGGTCACAAAGCTAATAAGTTCTGGGGACAGTTTTAAAATCAAGTAGATTCAGCTCTTATCTACTGATAGATACAGTAGATATCTAATCCCCAGATTAGTATCACCAAGTTGCATTTATTCTACCTCTTTTAGCTCTACATCCTTTTTTTCTTAAGTGTTATTCCATCATGCATAATCTCTTTATTTTTTCCTTCTCTGTTATATTAGACTCACAACTGATCTCCTATCCTCGAAACTCCTCTTAGTTTAGTGAATTCTCTTTCCTGGAAAACAGCTAGTGCTCCATTTATCACATTTAAAAACTTTCAATGACATCCAATAACCTTTAATGTGAATTCAAAATAAACGTGTAAGGTAAAGCCATTTGCAATCTGATGATTTTTATATATCTTACTTATTTTCCCAAAACTCCACTCAACAAATCTGCTTTCCAAGCAGAGCCTCTTCACCACTCTGGGGCTGTGCATATTTTATATACCTCTTGGCTTTTGCATATACTAATTCAATGGAGTACAGAATTTTCATGACTAACTAGCAAACCACTAATCAACTCTCATGCTTGTAAAACATGCTGTGTTTGAGCCAACAACTATCTGGGCCTGATTTTGTTTTTGTTTTGAACACACACTTGGACACTCGGTTGCCAAGCTAGCCCTGTGCAATTGAATGCACTGCTTCAATCCAGAAGTGACACTTTTACACTTTAGTCTCCTGGCTTCATTTTTGGGAGTCAAGCCAGAATAATCTGCTCACATTCTCCAGCTCATGTTTGTCTTCTTTGTGGTTCCATCCTTGTACTTAATGTATGATTTTTGCATGAGCTCCTGGTACCACCTGCAAAATCCCTTTGGCTTCAGACGGTTTTACAGGTCTCTAGGCTCTCTAATCAAAATGTGCAAGTCTCCCATCTTTAGAGCTCTGTTTTTGCTATGTAACCAAAACTAGTGATGTGATCATAAAATGAACAAATCCAACTACAGAATATATTAGGCAATCTGCTATTTCTTACAGTTTGACTATCTGCTTAAGTCCTAGTAGAGGGCTGTTTGATAAGGTAACTGTGGAGTTATGATACTACCAGTAAATACAGTCATTTTGCCCTACTGGAAGAAAGATATGCAGGGAAACATTTGTTATGGTTTGACGTTAGTAAGTCAACAGGCCATACAGTGCTTTAGATAAAGCAAGCTTAAAAACGAGGTGACAGAGAAAGTTCACGTGGAGTAAAAAACAATTTGCTATGATGAAAATAAACTGGATAAGATGAAAACAAATAAATTTGTTAGTTACATCAATCATATTTTTTCTCTTTTTCCCCCAGAACATCCTTATACAGATACTATATATGAGTTTTCTTAATTTTTTGTAATTATAGTTAAAATAAGTTGACACAAAAATTTAATATTTATAATTTTTTAAAGTTTACAGTAAATGAAGATAAGTATAAATAACCAATAGTTTCCTTTTAAGTTTTTTGTGAGTAGATATATTAGTCATAATATAAAATTACATTCAAAGTTGAATCTCTGGAGAACATAAACAAGGAAAGAATGTTGAAAGTTATCAATAGCAGTAGTGGTATCAAGATTTGTAAAAGGGAAGCAGTACTAAACAAAGAAAAAAAAAATTGGGCCTGTTATGTGGTTCCAATGGAAGTCCCTAGAAAAAATAGGGAGAATTTTGGAGCTGGAATAACCCTTAAGAATTGTACCCGGTTGGACAAGAGGATTGGGTCAGTATATCTCTGTGTAAACTCTGCATACATCTTGGAAAAGAAGAATTAGGCCTTGAATGAGTCAGGGTTTCCTCAGGACTGTGGCTTGATCTTAGCTGAGGCAGCACTGTGATCCCTAGAAGGAGCTGAGAGCTGAGAGTTTATTGCAGCAGCACGTGCAACAATGTCAGCAGTCTGATTTCTATTCCAGACGGGGAGTTGGGGAAGCACACAACGACCATCATATCGATTTCTTTCAGAATTATAAATGGCAACCATTAAAGTTTCAAGTAATAAAAATCAATCCAAATATTACATATATTTCAGTGTTCACCTTATTTGTAATTTTAATACTATACTTGATACCCATATTAAATAATTCAATTAGTTGAATAATTTTGAATTAAATACCCCAAATGGCTTATATTTATATTCATGTAAAATAACTAAAATAAATATTCTGGGTCTCTTCTATTTAGTAGAATATTTGCAAATCTTTATTAATTTTTAGGTACCAGAATTTTCCTGGTTTGTAATACTTACCTATTTGGTCTTTGATAAGTCTCTGCCAACAAAAAATTTACATTTACCTAGGTTCAACAAAATATCTATAACATAAATAAGAAGTTGCATTTAAGCTAGCATGCATGCACTTGTTAAATTTAAAGAGAAGCTTAGAATTTGTATGAAAATGATTTTATCTTTCCTTCTTAATCAGTGTCCCAATTCTAAAAAGTTTATTCACACATTCAAATAATTGCATTTCCCAGAAAAGGAATTGCATAGATATGGCAAAATTGAGCTATGTCAATTAAATAACAATTGTTGTTCAAATATCTTCACCATGTATACGGGACTGTGTTGTTAAGTTTATTACATTGATTAGTCCCAGTTTGTTATGTTTCAGGAAGTGAGCTAGTGAATGACGCATAAACCTTTTTAAGTCAAAGGCAAAGTGAAGTGAATTTTTATTGCAGAGCCATTTATGGATTATTTTGCATTCTTAGAGCATCCATCAGAAAGAAAACTGTATTAAAAAAAACCAATATGATTTTGTCAAGATGATGGGACTAAATTGGCCATGGCAAGGTTTTGTCAGAGTTTTTGGCTGTTTTCATTATTGATTGCATAACATTGATTACGATAACTGTGCAGAGCTCCAACTTGCTTATTAAGTTTGCTAAAATAATAGATTGACATTGGCAGAATTTCTTTTTATTTGAGTTGCTTGAGGAGAGTTTATTTCTCATTCCTTTGGGACAATATTAAAAACAAAAACCTAAACCAGCCCTCCCCTTAAATTCTAGATTAAATTCTAGATTTAAACTTTTTATTTATTCATTTAATTGCCTGGAAATTTAGAAAAACCCAGTCATTAATATCCTATATAATTGATAGAATTAAAAACAGTGGTGGATTATTAAGAACTTACATTATAGATAAGGAGCTAAATAATGATAGAATATCCTATTCTAAGAAAATAATGAGTAGCATGGTGACACATTTATCTCTAAACAATACTCAACATTCATGAAACAGAGGTGTAAATGTCTGCCCCTTTTACCCTGTGGTATCTTGGGCTGTTAAATAGTGAAGTAAGTTATACCAACAGAAAATATTCAAGAACACCAATAGATTATTTGGGTGGATCATACCTAAAACACACACACATAATACACATACAAAGTCTATGGTTTCTTTCTGCAAGGCTGTCCCATATTCTAGATGATGTGTGATTATGATTTCATGGGGAAAGAGTTTCCAAGAACTTCCTCATCAGAAAAAGATGAAAAGATGCATCACAGGAAGATGGATTGCTGTTCATTGAATATGCCATTTTGGGAAAGAAGGAGTAGACCTTGATCCAGCCTTGATTTCTGGGTGCTACTCTTAGATATCAAAATTTTAGAAAGGAAGATGTTTGATAAGTTGTAAGGAATTAAGTCTAAATAAAGATCATCAGTCACTGCTAAGATGATTGTGAGGATATATGTAAAGACTCAGATTTCCAGGGTGCATGGGTGAAGTGACTTAACATTAACACAAACAGGCAGGTGAGCATCCCTTGCATAAAAGGATAAGAAGGCCAAAGTCCAACAGGGCCCTCACCTGCCTCATTACACCTCTACCACTTGAGACCACCAAGACACTGATGTCAGAGTGTCAGAGTGCCGAAGTGACTCTTGCACATACTAGCTCTGGGACTTGGGCAAATTACATCTGGAAACTGGTGACAATATTGCACCAAATTTATAGGGTTGCCACAAATACCATGTGAGTTAATATGTGTTAAGTGTTTAAAATAGTACTATGTAAGCACTAGATTATCTGACTATGATATGATTATTTTATATTTTATATAAACATATAATATATATATTTTATACAAATATATATTTTATATATAAATATATATTTTATATATGTGTTAATGGCTCTATGTGGTAGGGAGGGGGTACAAGCATGAGTGGTGGGACTAAAGGTTTCAAAGTGGCAGAACCAGACATAGCCTGGCCTTTTTAAGAGATTGACCTTTCATTCCTTCCATATTAACAATTCATTAATTTTCAAAATCCTCTTTTGCTATTTATGTATCTACTTTTCTAAGTAGAAAATGCAGGCTTAAGTCTTACATTAGGAGGAAATCAATTCCAGGCAAAATTTTCCCTATTGGCAGTTTTCTCTCATCCTGTGCAGAACTCGAGTAGGAAAACTGTAACATCATTTAATCTATCAATGGTCTTTGAAACAATGAAAAAAAAACTATTATAATTGAAACTAAATAGGCTTTAAATAGATCTTTAAATAGATTTAAATAGATCTTTAAATAGATTTAAATAGATCTTTAAATAGATCTGTGATATTTCTGCACCATAGAAATTAAAATTATTGCAAGAACAAAGGCAGGTAGGAATATTCTTCGAGCAGACCAAAGCATAATTTCTTATGGCATAAATCTGAGCTGTTTTAGTCTTAAGCTGCAACATAAGTTCTTAATGATGCCCACTGTTTTTAGGTGAACTTAACTTGCTTCTTCTTGCCATGCTAGGTCAGAACATAAATATCTTCCTTAGATTGCTGATATTTTATTATACTAAGCTTAAAAATTTAGATGTTTTCACTGACAAGATAAAACATACATGTTCTGTCAGAACCTGAATTTTTCCTTTGTTAGATATTTTACTTAACTCAATAGTTAATACGAAATAATTTTATAAAGTGAGCCAATTTCTCTTGGTACCTGTGGAAATATTTGGCAGTTACATTCTTCTGGCAGGCATACTAGGTAGTTCAAAGGCAGATAGTCCTTGGCATGTGTTTTCTAAGGCTGAGAAAACTGGTTTGATTTGGAAAAAAAAAAAAAAATCCAGGTCAAATCATCCTTTCAAAGTTTTATGCTATAAAACTCTAGGGGATCTGAATCAAGGATTATTCATTCTTAGATGTATCTGATGATGTTTCTTGATAAAAATCTTGTTTTTAAGTGTTTATAAATTTTTTTCTGAGGACTCTAAATAGCCCAGTTAATGTTAATACAGATTTTCCGGAAAAGTTTCAGTGGATTTACAGGTAACTCCCCCAGCCAAGTATTTGGGATCAAGGACACAGATTAGGGTTTCTAACTCTTAAAATACAGTGTCTAAACTGGCTACCAACCATTCACGTTGAAACAGCAACAAGGGCACTAAAAACATACTACGTCTAGACCTAAAGAATGACTTTGGATTTGAATCATAAAAACTCCAGTCAGGTAAGAGAGAAAACCAAGGTCTTTGATATCTGTCCCCTCCTGCACATGTGCTAAATTTTGTCCTTATATGTGGTTGTATCTCTGAAAAGCCACATGCTCGAAATTAATTATCTCCATCCTCAGCATGGTTATCATTCTTGACTTTGTGATTATTCTCTTAAATTTTAAAGGTATTTCCTAAAATTAAGGTATTTGAAAATAACTCTTACATTTTAGGAAAACTCAATAATTACCCTTTCAGGTGTGGAATGGTCCTGATATAAAGTCCCAAATGACTATTTTTGCAGAATTTAGCATGAAGAAAACAGATTTTACCTCAAAAATTGCTGTACGTTTTTTGTTCATGTATTTGTCAAAGCAATATTGACAGACCACTATAGGGGCCAGAGTCTGTGCTGGATGCTAGATATTCATTCAGTAAAGCTGTCAGAAAGTTCACTGTCAAGTTGGGGAGACAGACAGGTGATTGCTGTAAGGAGCTATGAGAACCTTGGAGGAGGGATGGTAGACCTTTTCCTTGGGAGACTCAGGAAGGTCTATGTGGAAGAGGTGACATTTGACATTGGCTTAATCATGAATAAAATTTGTAGGTAGAAGAACCAGAGAAGGTCTTGGACTCAAGTAGAGATTATAGCTTTTGCAAAGGTACAGATGTGAAAGGTAAAAGTAAACAGTAAAAAAAAAAGTACACATGGATAGAGGGAGAAATTCCATGCATCTAGTAAGGAAGGCTGGCAGGAGTTGAGATTGAAAAGGCACTCTCAGAGTAGGTCATAAAGATGTGGATGCTAAGGCAAGGAGTTTAATTTCACTCTTAGATACTCCATAATGGACTTCAAGCAGGGGAAGGACACAAACAAATTTATCTAATTCATGAGATAAATTGTTTGTGAATTTCTTACAGAATAGGCTATTTTGGTGCCTTGAAGATCCCTATATTTCCAGCACTTAGCTCAAGTGATGAGACAAATAGCATGTGCTTAATTACTATGTGTTGAGTAGAACACTCAGTCATGAGGCTGATACAAGATAAAAGTAAGTTAAGGATGAAGAGCAATGTTGGATTTGGGGTGTGTTTTACTACTGAGTTCTCCTTTGGATATTGACATGCCCGTACATTTTTCCTCCTTTCCCGAAACCTAGGAAATCGAAAGCTGTATGATTATTATATGTGGTCCTCATAGCAGACATGTATGCTCCTTCCTTTTTATGGATTTAATTTTGTTTCACTTTCATTCATTCTTTCATGACTTATAAGCCACCTCAAGTAGGTTCTGAGGATATGTTAGATGAAAATTAATCCATATTTATTGAAAAATTGCCTAGGCAAACACTGCTCATGTACCTCAGGACTATTCAGCCTCTGGTGACAGTGAAGGGTCCGCACAGTCACAGGCTCATGCTCAGTGATGTACCCCTGGAGGAGACCTGCAGCCGGTTCCAACAAGTTGACACGTCATTTTTGTTTCCAGAAGACTATAATTATAAAACCTCTGCATCCTCCTTATGATGTTCACTTGTCTTTTAAATTCTCAAGTTTTCAGAACTATATAAGCAGTAGTGTGCATGCGTGAGTATAATTTCTAAACCTAGTTCAGAATAAAGGATGTACATATCACTTAAAATCTTTGGCTTTCTGGAATTCCCTGCTAACCTTATTTTAATAATTTAGGAAGTGTTCAAGGCAATCTGTGAATATTGGATTTTCATGAACTATTCTTTGAACTAGAACCACATAAAACTTTAATCATCAGCACTTGTTACTTGAACTTTCTTGTTAATACAATAAAAACAACTCATGAAAAGTAACCTAAACCATTATTCGGCTTGGTAGAAGACACCTCAGTATTCCGGTTTGCCTTAGCATCATCACTACACAGGAGGGCTATGAAATAAGCATCATCTCTGAAAGCGGGAAATGTGGACCTCTCAAAATCACCAACGCAGCTCCCTTCAGAGTATAACTCAGACAAAGTCACACAATTCCCTTAAGCCCTATTGTCTCATGGTTAAGACAGGAAGGATAACCTCACAGAATTATTATGAAAATTGAAACAATACACAGAGTACCTCAATAAAATACACTAAATTGAATGTGCATTAACATTTATATAAGTGAAATATAGAAAAATAGTAGTTATGGGACATCACATTCAACACACTGACAGTAAGTTTACTGTAAAATTAATTTTTTCATTACGAGAAACAATATGTTTTACCACTATTTGCCTATTATCCATCTCTCCCAAATTGAAGTTAGGCTGACAGAAGTTAAAAATACTTCTCACTTCACAGCGCTGTGAAGTGTGTAAACCTGGCGATTCACAGACATGTACCCTTGGGGATAAAAATATATTATATGTTTATTAAAAAAATACTTCTCATCTGATGTTGGGTGTGAAAATCAACTATTTCTTAAATGTGATAGTTTAATGATAAGACTGAATTATTACTGTTCTTGTGTCAAAGTGAGAAGCATGCATGACTATGTTTTTGATGGGACAGATTTTGTTATTCACATTTGAAAACTCTTGTCATCATTAGCATGATAATTTAGTAATTTCTAAATACTTCAGAGCAGGCTGCTGAAGAGTTAATGTCTTTTCAAAGGATCAGTTCAAAGTAAGTTAACTTCCTTAGTTTTTCTGATTTAAAACTTCTTTACCTAATAAATACTAGGGTATTTCTCTAGCTTATTAAATGAAATAAGAAAAAAATTACATAATTTATAGATTACAATTGTCAGGGTAATCATAAATTATTTCTCTTTTTCTATTAAATTTCCAAGTAATTTTATTTTCTTTCTTTTTCTTTTTAATTTTTTAAAAGATTTTATTTATTTATTTGAGACACAGAACAATCAGAGGGAAGAGGCAGAGAGAGAGGGAGAAGTAGGCTTCCCACTGAGCAGGGAGCCCAATGTGGTGCTCGGTCCCAGGGCCCTGGGATCATGACCTGAGATGAAAGCAGATGCTTATCTGACTGAGTCACCTAGGTGTTCCTGATTCTATTTTCTTAATGTAACTTTTTAAGATGTTTCAAAATAAGATGGATAATGTCATGAATATTTTAATAGTTTATTTTAATATTGAATTAGCCTTATTTAGGACAACTTAAGTGGGGATTTGCTCTCAATCCCCATGATATTTATAATGTTCATTCCCAAATTATTTATGAGGTAGTTCTCCTCAGTCCCAAAGTACTTATGGCATATTTCTCCTCATTCTCAAATTATTTCTGAAGCTAAAATCTAACATGTAAGGATATGTTTTTGGTGACAGAATCTTGTACGTATTTAAAGTCATGTAATCAAACATTAGCTGTCTAAAACTACATGATTTAGCAATACATCCGTGAATACACTTGTATATCACTTCACAGTTGATTTGAATGGGTACCCTTGGTAGGACTGAGCTTATGCTTTTAAAAATCATATTTGTCCCAGCTCTTCCCCATTTATTTATCTAGTTTTATATGGAAAAGTTATTGTTGATTTTCCAGATTGGTGATGTGGAAGCTCTGAAACACCAAACCTACAATGATTTCAGTGTTTGATGAGTAATAATTTACTAGAAACCCACTTAATACTGCTCAAACCACATAGGAGAACAAATATACTGACTGCTTTTTGTCAAATCTCACAATAACTGGGCTTTCTAAAGCATTAGATAAGTTAGAGAAATTCCTATTTTCTTTCTACAAATGTCAAGATAGCCCAAGAATCAATGCACCTACAATGTTATTTTATACATTTTCACTAGAAAATCTTGACATAAATGAGAAACATTTATTCTGTTGCTTATTTTCGTATTACTATAGGCAAGGATAAAAATATATAGTCAGATTTTCAAAACCACAATAACTCCTAATTATGACACATTGTATAATATAATGGACACATTAAATCCAAACAAATTAGATTTCTTTTTTTTTTTTTTAAAGATCTTATTTATTTATTTGAGAGAGAGACAGTGAAAGAGAGCATGAAAGAGGAGAAACCTACTCCCCATGGAGCTGGGAGCCTGATGCGGGACTCGATCCTAGTACTCCAGGATCATGACCTGAGCTGAAGGCAGTTGTTTAACCAACTGAGCCACTCAGGCGCCCCACAAATTAGATTTCTATATCACTTCAAGGTAATTGAGATTTTAACTGATTTTTATTACAAAGAAATAAAAAGATAACCACTTGATTTTGTTCTCTAATTTGATTATCTACTTGCAGCTGGATATTAGGGGTCCAATCACATATTCCTTTTACCCTCTGTCTTTTTAGACACTGGTAGAACCTCAAGAGACAAAAGGACATCCAAATATTGGCTGTTATAGTACTTGGTTTTCTGACAAAGCTGGGAGGCATACTGGAAGATCACAATCACATCTCTGACATCCCATCTCTAATTCATGATAACCAAGCTCACTGCATTCTATTTGTCTTCAAGCTAAAGGTCAAGAAGCTTGGTGCCTGACCCCATAATCCATTGACCTCCTACTGTGCGCCCTGCATGGGGAGATGGCTTGCTTAGAAAGTCTTCTGGTCTGGAGACTGAGAGCACCAGGGATATTACATATGTAGATTATTGAGTCCAAGTGGAATTGAAAAATAAGGGTGTGTGTTCTGTGTGAGCACTGACCTGTGTTATAAAGGAACACAGAACAATGAATGTTAGATTCATATCAACTTTACCTATCTATGTGGAGAGAAAAATAATAGGAAGAAAAAAATGGGGTATAAAAATTATGGAAACAGTATTCCTTATGCTCTCCACCAACTAGTGAGGAGAGGGGAAATATACTGGACTGTGGGCTGAAATTGGAATAGGAGTTAGAAGGAAAAGTTATTCCTATTCTAGTTTGCTTCCTGTCCCTATTGCAATAGGCATGCTAATAATACAAAAAGTTTGGACATGGGGTGCCTGGGTGGCTCAGTGGGTTAAAGCCTCTGTCTTCAGTTCAGGTCATGATCCCAGGGTCCTGAAATCCAGCCCCGCATTGGGATCTCTGCTCAGCAGGGAGCCTGCTTCCTCCTCTCTGCCTGCTTCTCTGCCTATCAAATAAATAAATAAAATCTTTAAAAAAAAAATTTGGACATAGAGAGTAAGACACTATTAACTTAAATTATACAAATAGAGTTAGGTGCATAGTATTTAAATGTGTTGATTATTCCACAGTTTTTACCTTATATTGTACTCTTATATTTTTAAATACAAATTTTAAATATCTCCTTTCTGATAAACCTGGACATAGCCTGGAAATTATATCCGGCTTCAACAAAACCACACTGCTCTCTTCTCCTATGACCCCTACCTCATTTCACATAGCAAGTTCAAGGCTGAACACATGGTCCATCAGTTATAAAGTTGATCCCATTAAGACTATGTTTTTTTCACTTGAATATGAAAAATCTTTAGAATTTTGTAAAGATCCTATACTTCAAATACTACAAAAAGTTCAATGAAATTAAAGGTTTTAAGAAATAATCAAATGGTACTGGTAACCCAAGTGATCATTTATCCTACAAAAAATCTTTGAAAATAAATCATCCTATATGAGAATGTTTATGATAGAAATAATTCAAATTACATTATTTTAAAAAATATTGAGAGAAGAAAGACTTCATAGCTCTATTGGGTAACCAGTATGAAGCAATAATTCCAAACACTTTGAAATAATCTTCATTTAAAAATTTGCCTACTTGTTCAAATGATCTATTCCCTAAACATACAACATAACATAAAGACCATACAAGGCAAGTTTCTAGTGAACTTGAAGAGGGAAGGAAATGCATTTTGATTTCAATTTGAAAATAGCATAGTAAGAGACTATCTGAATCATATATTTTTTTAATTTTCAAGTTGAAATATACTGTTTCCTAGATATATAAGAAAAATCAACAGGATGAAGTTTGGACTAAATGATTCTAACACAGATATCTCAAGTCAGGACAACATAAATACTTAGAAACTCAAAGAAGGGAAGAGATCTTTAATCTCCTCCAAATTGAGAAAAAAAAAATCCACTGGTTATTTTCTATAGTCTGACTTCTATGACAACAAGCTTTTTTCATTTTGTTTTGCTTTTTTCCAAAAAAAGTGAAGAGTTGCTACCACAAATAAAGAGGTTAGAAGGAAAGGACTCACAGGCAAGTACATCTTTAAATAAAATGAATAATGCAGTCCCAAGGGCTTTAACACTTGAGAACTTTCCTGAACAGAATGACAGGTGTTTATCTAGCCCTACCTTAACATTAGTTATATTATGCTTTATACTACTCTAGTGTCTAACATTCGGAAGGTCTATATATTTTCATGTTAACAGAGGCACAACTGGTAGAAACAAAAAAACTGGAGTACAAAAAAAAAGCACACAAGTGAAAAAATTAAATATTACAAAAAAGTAAATTCTTGTCTTTTAGTTATTCATATTGGTTAAAGCAATGTAATAGTGCCCAGTGAAAGCTAAATTTAAAAAGTATAAATTTCTAATAAAGCAATGTAGAATAATTGAAAGAGCATTGTCTTAGGGTTAAGAATTAGGGGTTCTTTTTCTAATGTTAAATTCTGGGTAGCTGTTTTGTGTTCTGGGTCTCAGTTTCCTCATCCTTAAAATAAGTTATTTATGGAAGAATGAGTTTTAATTTTGATTCAAGCCCTGAGATGGTATGATTGGCATGACTTCTGTTTCTCCATGTATGCTTTTTCTTTAGGCTTGGGTTCAAGTGGTTGCTGCATTTTTATAAAATTTAAGATTAGACCAGTAGTTTTCAATCTTCTTGGTTTCAGGACTTCCTTATGCTCTTAAAAATTATTGAGGACCCCAAAGAGCTTTGTTTGTGTGGATTATATTTCACTGCATTAAAGCTTAAGTGATCACTAATGTTAAGTACTGCTCTCCAATTGCTACCTTGGCTCTCCTCCAAGCCTCTGGTCTCATCAGTTTTAGCATGATTGAGCTTGATCTTCAGAGAAAAAAAAAGAATTTAATTTCCTTATCTTTAATCCTTCAGATTAAACACTGTGACCTTAGTGGCTCTTCTCATGCTTTTATCCAGAGTTTAGAACTTTTTTCTGGGATATTCTCTAGGCAGGTCTTTGCAACCTTCTCAAAAAAGATCAATAAAATAGCATTTCTCCCCCTGACTCTCTTACATAACTCATATCTACTCTCTCCTGATGCAAGAGGCTGGAAACTTTGTTCACGCAACTTGAAAAGAAAAAAAAAATGTTGGTTTTAAATAAGTTTTACTTTTAAATTACAGAAATTTTAAATTACAAAAATTATCTTTTTACAATTAGAGAGCTGTGGCAAGACCTTCATCTGATGCTTTTAAAATGGTTATGGTTATTCTTTAATTCTCAAGTTTTAGATTTAAAACTATTTTCCAGACTTGTATGAAGGTTGATGGCACTGTATTATTTCCTGAAACATTCAAATTTTAACCTGGAAGTAAATAATTCGCCATGACTTGCCTGCCTGACAATGCAGTTGATTGTTCCTTTTCTTTCTTTCTTTCTTTTTTTTAAAATTTAGATTCAATTAGCCAATGTATAGTTGATTGTTTCTTAATGTGTGGCCAGTGGTCGCAGATTCATAGACCTCTCTCTGGGGCTACTAAATCAGAATTCTCTCTTCTCAGAATTCTCTTACTACTACCCTCTCTTAGAAATTCTCTGTTCTTTAGAATGTGGCATATAGTTGTGCTAGAGTTCTTCCTTCCACTCATGGTTGGTAGGGGTGAAAAACCTTCAGTGGCATCCAATGGATTTGATGTGATTAGGAAAACACAGAAACTGCTATCATGGCTGCATTAAAATAATAATCAATTCCAGTTCTACAGGGTGCACACTAATGAATACAATATGATGTGAAATAATTTCCCTGTAGTGAAAGCGTATTTTGCAATCATATATATCAAAAAAGTCAGTCTTTCTCAGAGCAACACGCTATCATACAAAATAATCATAAACAGATGCCTATTGTTCTGTTCTAGAATGGCAAAAATTACATATATATGTGATATTTGTAAAAATGCAAAGAATAAAAAAGTACAGATAAATAACATTGCAAACTTTTTGTTACTGTTACTTTTGGAACAACATGGGTGAGAAGTGAGCCCATTCACGAAAATAGGTGCATATAATTCCCTCCTCCCATGAACATTTTGATGAAGGCATTATTGTTTCCAATGAATACTGGGAATCATTTTTTTTTCATTCAATTTACTCTTTTGTTCTCCCAAACGCTATAAAGCATATTCAAATCCACCCAGTAGGAAATTTAGCCTAGCAGTAAATGACTGCATATGGGTAGTGATAATTTAAAGATTGCTTTGAAGAAAAATGAAAGACAAATAAGTTCAAATTGCTTAGATCTAAAAAGCATAAAAAATAAAAGATAAAATAGAAAGCACAGAGGGAGAATAATATACAATGATATAATATCTACATGAAATTTCATGGACAGGATATTTTTTAATGAATTTGTTCATGACTAATCTTCAGGTGCCATATAACTTTTTCAAATCTTAATGAAAATGAACATTATCATGTATATCACATACATTGAAGAGACATCCATAAGATAAAAGCATTAAGATCTTAGCAAAAATGTTGATATTCTTTTATAAAATGTGTTTCTTTATAAAAACCTTTAAGAATATCCCACACTGGGTCACCTGGGTGGCTCAGTGGGTTAAGCTGCTGCCTTCGGCTCAAGGCATGATCTCAGGGTCCTGGGATCGAGCCCCGTGTCAGGCTCTCTGCTCAGCAGGGAGCCTGCTTCCCTCTCTCTCTCTCTCTGCCTGCCTCTCCATCTACTTGTGATTTCTCTCTGTCAAATAAATAAATAAAAAAAAAAAAAAAAAAAAAAAGAATATCCCACACTGATGGGGTGCCTGGTGGCCCAGTGGATTAAGGCTCTGCCATTGGCTCAGGTCATGATCTCAGGGTCCTGGGAAAAATCAAAACACCAGGAGTGCCTGGATGGCTCAGCAGGTTAAGCCTCTGCCTTCTGCTCAGGTCATGATTTCAGGGTCCTGGGATCAAGCCCCGCATGGGACTCTCTGCTCAGCAGGGAACCTGCTTCCCCCCTCTTTCTGCCTACCTTTGCCTACTTGTGATCTCTCTCTGTCAAATAAATAAATAAAATCTTAAAAAAAATCAAAACTGGGTGCCTGGGTGGCTCCGTGGGTTAAGCCGCTGCCTTCGGCTCAGGTCATGATCTCAGGGTCCTGGGATCGAGTCCTGCATCAGGCTCTCTGCTCAGCAGGGAGCCTGCTTCCTCCTCTCTCTCTCTGCCTGCCTCTCTGCCTACTTGTAATTTCTCTCTGTCAAATAAATAAATAAATAAAATCTTAAAAAAAAAATCAAAACACCTCTTACAAAATCTGTTAACAAAGGTGACTATTAGTACACTATCCAAAAAGCAAATTGCTCTATATTTTATTATATTGTAAAATAATAGGCCACATTTAATTTTTAAATATCTATATTTACATAAGACACCAGTCAAATATTTAGCCAAAACAAGGGGAAGTCATCCAATTTTCAATTTTGCCTTGTTCTCTCAATCTGTCAATCTGGAATGTGAATCACACATGTGTCAATGGAAATAAAGCCTTAAAGATCATTTTTAAAATAATCTTAGCACCCTCAGAGTAAAGATCACCTCCACATCCTAACAGCCACTTGACGTCCCACCCAGTGATATCTGAGTGAGTATTCGAGACACTCAGACCCTAACCTTCCTGGTGGTCATGCTTTGGCCTCATCTGTTTTATCTTCTTCCCTGCTAAGACCTTTTAAAATCATAAGTAGCAAAGATAAGGGACACTGATAATTGATTCTAAAGATATGAACTGTTATACAGCTGGCAAAAACAATCCTGTACAAATAAAAAATAATCTCTACAAACCAACAGTAATTATTTATATAAAATTGTTTGCCTTGTCCTGTTAAGGTAGTTGAAACTCAAGATTCCATGAAACAAAAGAGAAAGCCACCGCAACCGTATGTATACATAGAAATACAAAAAGGCTGAGCATGTGATCCAAATGGAAGGGTTCTTCATAATACAAATAATATTTTTTTGTTTGCTTCCTTCTTCTGGGTCTGTGACTGTGTCTTTCATGAGGAAATCTCAGGGCGATTTAAGAATGAGAGTAGTTTTCAACCAAAAGGGCCTGGGGGATTTATTGCTTCTTCATCCTTTAGTTCAGTATGTTTCATGTGGTATATAACTGAGAATCCAATATGAAATTATCACTGTGCATTTTCTGCTTTTTAGCCACATTTATGTTGTATTCCTGATTGGAGACAGGAAGGATATATGTGATTCTGGGTTCTAGACACTGTAGGATGTAACTACAGCAGTAGTCAGTGCCCCTGACTTCTCTCCTTCTACACATTCCCTCAGAGTAAAGGAATTTTCTGAGAGGACAAGAAAGGCACATACAATGAATGGCTGCTATTTGCCTGTCAAGTATCAGTTGTTTCTTATTCTCATAATAACATCTGAGTTATTTTTACAACCTAGCAATCAGATCCTAAATTTTGGGGGGTGTTAAAGATGTGTTACCTCTCCTGAACCCAGCTATGCAAATCAGATGTTAGCTTCCAAAATTTGCATCTTTAGCTAAAGGACATATAAACCAAGAAATGTTTGGAATATGCTCATGGGAATGGCAACACCTAAAGAAATCTTTATTAATTCCTGCTAAAGGTTCTTGACTTTTCTGAAACTTATCCCTCCTGAAAACTCTTCAGTTTCTTTTCCTCAGTATCTTTTTGTTAAAAGCATCCTTTCCTTCTGTGTACATGCGTGTTGTGGTTTACATACATGTATACACATACACACATCTGCATGTCTATGTACACCTGTAATATGTGCATGCATTTATTAAATTACCCAGAATTTAGTTCTACTGGTTATAGCCAAGACCTGTATTTATAATGAAATTCTAATGGGTTAGAATGTATTCTACTCTCTAGGAGAGGAGTCAGTGTAAAGCACCACCAGTAAAATAATGCTCAGAAGAAGATAGGAGGCAGCTTTGGAAAGGACAGTGCCAGCCAAAGTAGGCAATACATTTGAGAGAAACAAGTGAGTATAAAGTTGAGTAAAGTTAAATGAAGTGTGGATAAGGAAAGGCTACTGATTTTAAGAACAAAGATGGTGGGGCGCCTGGGTGGCTCAGTGGGTTAAGCCGCTGCCTTCGGCTCAGGTCATGATCTCAGGGTCCTGGGATCGAGTCCCGCATCGGGCTCTCTGCTCAGCAGGGAGCCTGCTTCCTTCTCTCACTCTCTATCTGCCTCTCTGCCTACTTGTGATCTCTGTCTGTCAAATAAATAAAATCTTTAAAAAAAAAAAAAAAGAACAAAGATGGTGATCCTTTAGAGAAAGTTGTGTAAACTGATGCTCTGAGGGAAGGGGAAGGCAGCCATCTAGATTGCCCTGTACTGAGGTATGAAAGGAGGAGAAGAGGAAGTCAAGGAAAGAAAATGAAAAAAATCAGTGGCTTGGGGAAGGGGTGGGGCTAAAGATTAGCAGGTGAGTGATCTATTTTAAGTAAATGAAAAGAAAAAAGGCAAAGGAAGAATTTAAAGAAACAATAGGTCATAATAGAGCAAGTATAGAGAAGTGGTTAAAAGAATGTAAAAAAGATTACAAGAAAAGAGAACAAGTACAGGTGTGGGGATTTGCCTAGGAAAAGAATAAACACAGAAGTGAGAAAGTGCCAACAGCTTAGATTTGCAGGTTGGGGTAAGTTTTTATTTTTATTTATTTTTTATTTTTTTTAAATATTTTATTTATTTATTTGACAGAGATCACAAGTAGGCAGAAAGGCAGGCAGAGAGAGAGGAGGAAGCAGGCTCCCCACGGAGCAGAGAGCCCGATGTGGGGCTCGATCCTAGGACCCTGGGGTCATGACCTGAGCCAAAGGCAGAGGCTTTAACCCACTGAGTCACCCAGGCGCCCCTGGAAGTTTTTAGAACATAAAGATTTTTAGTATTTGAAGTAATCAAAAATAATGTGTGAAATAATTTTAGAAAAATAATAAAACACTCTTTTTTAGGCACTTTATACTTGCACATGGTTTGTTAGTTTTTTTGTATTTTTCTGAAAAATAAAGAAAGCTCTAAAATGTCATAGATGTATAACACATAGTACTGTGTTACTTTGAAAAAAAATCTAAGTAAGAATGACCCAAACATTGCTACATAGTATACCTTTTTCTACTTAAACTTTTACAGAAATACTTTTACAGAAGTACTTATTAGTCTAAAACCTATTAGAAAATTCAATTTGATTTTAATTATAAAATAGCCAGGTAGATGCTTTTATGATAGGTAATATAAAATTCATGAATGAGTACATAATTAAATTAAAAATAGATTAGCTCTATGTGAGATGGTCTGCTCTCTACCCATAAAAATGTACAAATTGATAAAACTGTCATGAACATACTGTTCTTTCCTTTTTTTTTTTTTAAAGATTTTATTTTTTATTTGACAGAGAGAGATACAGGGAAAGAGCGAACACAAGCAGGGGAAGCAGAAGAGGGAGAAGAAGCAGATTTCCTGCTGAGCAGGGAGCCCGATGCAGGGCTGGTTCCCAGAACCCTGGGATCATGACTTGAGCCAAAGGCAGCCACTTATCAATGGAGCCACCCAGGCACCTCTTTATACTGTTCTTTCCTTTATCAAAATATTTTATTGCCCATCATTAAACAACTTACTTTTATATTTTAAACATAATCTTCTATGAAAATAATTAAAATGATAAACCAGTATGTTACACAGGAAGAAAAGTATTAATTTATTTTTGAATTTTGAGACATACAAACTGGCAGCATTTAATATGTGTGTAACATAGACACTGAGCAGAAAATAAAAAAAATATTTTCACTGTTTTTATAATAAATAGATGCTAAGTAGATAATGGGTAATGGATAGCTAATGGATCACTAATGAATAAGACAAAAGAGAATTCCTCAGGCCAAGGAAATCAAGGAAAGCTTGAAATCTTCATGAATATTTATCTAAAGTATCAATATTATATGTTGTTTACAGGAAAAATTGAAAGATGTATATTATAGGTGGATGGCAGATTGTGAGGAAAGGTATTAACTTAGTGAGTATTATAATCAATATAGGTTTTTGGTATGCCTAAAGATTAGGAATTTTGATTATCACCAAGTAAAATTATAATGGTAAGTGACATTTACATCTTGTGGACCTTTAGTCCAATGAGAAAGACTTTATTGGATAGATCGATAGATAGATAGATAGCTAACAGGTAGAGAGATAGATTTTATTCTGTAATTGTAAAAGAAAAAGAATTAAGGTCTTAAAATAGAAAATAGTGTGATTGCTGCTGTGTTTTAGAAAGAACATTCCTACAAGAAAGCATGGGATGACTGGACTGGAAGCAATTAGATCAAGGAGGGAGCCAACAGAGTAGAACAAATTATGATGCCTTTTAAAATATCTTTCATTGATTTCATTGATTTCATTTCTCCCATCAATTTGCATAGAACTATTTCTATGATTGGAATAGTGTTTATCACGTGGGAACACAGCTCATGGTTTGAGCTCTCCTATTGATTGTGATGACTCTTTTTCCAGGACAGTTCCTTATTCATGATTATGTCCCCTCAGGTAAATGTTAAATGAACATGTAAACTCAAGTGTGAGTGAAAATCAACACTTCAAAAGAAAAAAGCCATAGGGGATATTAGTCATCTGTATAAGATGATAAATCTCAATGCTCATTGGAAATTTAGGAGGAAACAAATAATAGGCAGTTTGAAAATTAGGAGACTACCTGGCCCCACATATCTTGAGAAAACAAAGATCTTTCTTGTATCCTTCCTACACAGTTGAGGCATGGTCATGGACCTAACCATAAGCTCCAGGATTCCCTGCACAAGAGTTTACATCTTGAGAGAATACTACAAAGAGAGATGACTTAAAATACTATTCAGAGGGACGCCTGGGTGGCTCAGTTGGTTAAGCAGCTGCCTTCGGCTCAGGTCATGATCCCAGCATCCTGGGATCGAGTCCCACATCGGGCTCCTTGCTCCGCAGGGAGCCTGCTTCTCCATCTGACTCTGCCTTCCACTCTGTCTGCCTGTGCTCGCTCTCACTCTCTCTCTTACAAATAAATAAATAAAATCTAAAAAAAAAAAAAAAAAAAAAAAAAAAAAAAAAAAAATACTATTCAGAGCAACTGCATTGTTCACCAGGGTCTAGCTGTGGTAGGATACCTAATGACATCTCAAGTAAATGTTGTGTTTGAGATTTTTCTTTTTATTTGTCCTCTCTTGCAAAGGGTTGGTTCTCCAGAAATCCTGCAGGTTCTATGAGTAACTGTTTACAGAGTCAGGTTCAGTTTAATCCTAATCAGTAAAGCATTTTCACAACCTTTACTATGAAATTTGTAGAGTAGACATGATTGTCAAAGAAAGGGCTATATAGAGAGGTGAATGTGGGACTCAAACTCAGGACATAGTGACATCAAAGAGGCAGGATGATGAGAAAAAGAGAAAAGGGAATACTGATTATTAAGAAAGGTAGAAGTTTGGAAAGTTTTATTCAACAAAGCAAAGGAATGTCATAAATATCTGAGTTTCACAAATTTTGCCTTGCACATTACAAGTAAGTATAAGACAGATTTGCCTTTTAGTTATATTTGCAGTTTTTCTCTACCATCATGGATTTGTCTAAAGAATCTATAGCTCGAGTCTACTGATACTGGATTTTCCATTGTTTTTAGTTGAGTTAGTTCTAGCTATGAAAATGAAATTCGAAGGAAAATTGACATATAAATTAGATTACCATAATATGTTTTGACTACATATTTTGTTATAATATAAGCATACATGAAATATTATTCAAATTTTATACATATTTAGAATAATTTTCTACTCTTTATTTAGTAAAATACTGTTTTGCTTTTAATATGAATAAGAAGTATCTTGACTAAGTCTATATAGATTGATTATAAAGTTAAATAGGAGTGGTTTTTAAGTATGTTAATGATTATGTATTTCACATCAAATGCCTATTGATTTTATATAAGTTATTTATGCTCAATTCCTTAATTTTTGCTAAGAATCTGTCATGGAATTTTGCTATTAAATTTCAGCACCATTAGAACCGTACGATCTCAATGGTCCCATTTTAGCCACATAGGTATTTCTGTTAGGAATAGATGTTAATTTATATAATTGTCAAGTGTCAGAATTTCCTTACATGTTTAGATTAACATATTAATCAATTACTATGTATACGTGTTACATGAGTGATATATATGTATACCTTATTTATGTTCATACATATGATATGTTTTGCATGTTATAAGATCTTTAGGCAGTGCTGATCATGTCCATTTCTTAATTTCCACTTCATATAATTATTTTTAAGAAGCGAATTAAATGCATTTTTAGTATCACCAGAAAACATAATAAAGAGAATCCTGTTTCTATTTTTTTTAAAAATTAACTCTAGCTGTAACTATGCTTTACGGCTATGCCTAAATACCTTGAGAACAGTAATACTGAAAGTTTTATATGCTAATAAGAATGTAATTTACATTTATAGCCTAAGTTTAAGTAATTCTCATATAATTTTATTGTATATTAACTAGTTTCCCCTTTTATATATGTGCATTAAATTCCAGCTTTTAAAAGTCACCTAAGATGTAATTAATTTATAATAATTGCATCATGCATTTTGAATTAATACCCTCCATGATATTAAATGAATCTCTAACATTAAATCAAATATTGAAGTTCAAAGACATTTAAAATACTTTAAAAGTTTATTAAAAATCATGTTAAATGAATTACTCCTACCTATAAACAAAACTGTGTAACAGATACAGAAATCATGGCTTTCCTTAAAGTTGTGTACTTAACCAGGAGTTGAGTCAGACTTAGAATACTAGATTTTTCTAGTCCTCTACCCTTTTCCCTATCTAAGTATAGACTTAGATGTATTCTTCATAGTAGAACACTGAGAAAAATGAAAATATTCACATTTGTAATTGATGAAATAGAAAATGATAATAGTTTCATAGATGTTTAGTCTATTCAAATTTATTTTTCTGCCAAATATTTAACTTTCAACAGTTATACATTTCACTTTGCTATGATATCTAGCTTCAAAGTAACATAGAAGAACAAGTTTTAAACTTAATTCAATTAGAAAAAGAAAGAGCTAAATATAATTTTAAAAATATTTGAGATATGTCTGGGTGGCTCAGTCAGTTAAGCATCTGCCTTTGGCTCAGGTCATAATCCCAGGTCCTGGGATGGGTCCCCATTGCACTCCCTGCTCAGTGGGGAGTCTGTTTCTTCTTTCCCTTGGCCCACTCGTGCTCTCTCTTACTACCTCTCTCTCTTAAATAAATAAATAAAATCTTTAAAAAATATTTGACAATTTTTACAAAGTTACCTTATATAAATACATGTGATTGCAAACACCAATTTATTTTAATAGTAAATTCACCCTTTCATTAAGAAATGTCTTTTTATGCTATGCTATGTTATCTGTGGGGAAAAAATAAACTGTTACAAATTCATTGGAGAAAGCTAATTAAAAATTTTTTGTCTTCCATTATATACTGATATACTATCAACTCATGAAAAAAATAAATTTGGACTTATTCTGATTTTTCTCATTAGTATAGTACAACAGTGATTATTTCTGGATTCAGTTAGGGAGAAAATAGAGCTGACTAAATGGAACTTGACAAAATGGAAAGATCCACAAAAGCAAGCAGCCATGTCATTGGAATCTAAGTATCAAGATGTATACCTATGTCTATATAGAGGCAGGTAGCTTGAAGAACACCTACCTGTATGTTGTAGGAGAGATGACAGTGACAGCAATGCATTTGTAGAAGGTTTTTCATACCCAGGCTAGGGAGTGGGCAAGACAGCTATAACCATGAGAACTAGAAATTTAAGGCAATAAATGGATTGGGTGGAAATTAATAACAGTTTGGTATGAATTGAAATGTCAAAAATGGAATAGAGACATGTAAGACAACTCAATTCACCAGTTACCAGAAAAGATGACAGGCATGAAGAATTGATGGTGAATGATACAAGATTCTAGGCGGGGACACAAGGTCTAAGACTTCTCTGCTAGAAATGGTTCCCCCATGTATCTTGCAAAGAGAATGAGTCTCCATGCTGAGGTGGATATGTGAATCCCTCTGGTTAATTAATTCTCATTTTGAAACCTTACACTTGGTTCTCAGAATAGAAAATCAATAAAGTGATTACTTTCACTAGTATATTCTAATAGATGTGTTCTTCCAGTTACTGAAATGCACACATTCTTGGTGAACCTCAACACTTTCCCAGAAAAGTCCACCTAAACCAATTTGTATCAATTAATTAAAAATTCATTTCCTCTTTATGCTACAAACCATGAAAAGACCTTACCTGGCAACACACACTTAGACCTTTCCTATTTTCCAAACAATGTTGCCCTGTGTTTCATTCATGTGTCCTCAATAGGTTATTACATATTTCTTTCCAATCCACTCATTTATTATGAAAGGCAAAAGTGTCCTACAATGCAGACCTTATTTCAAACTAACATGTTATTAACAATCATCTCCTCTCTGCTGGAAAAGCTGATGTCTAATAACCTAAAACACATGTTCCAAATTTCTGACACTGTCAGTTTAAAAAAGTGACAGATTCCTAAAGGTATTATCAAAACTTATTTTCGTTCCTTAAATATTTCTAAGAAATAAAGCCAACTGACTTTTTATATAAAAAACAAGAACATTTACCTGGTAATGAAAGCAGAGCCCTGTCATACCTTTCTATCCTGTGGCTGACCTCCATCATGTACCTCTCTGGATCTTACTGGATTCCATCCATTGTATTTTCTGCTTTCTTATGCATATTCCGTAGTATCTGTCTAGGTTTGATTTAAATTTTGCGGATTGAAATGTATGAAACACATATGGGGAGAACTGTCTTTTAGGTTAAAAGTTTCACTCTTTCATGATATGATTATACATTAAAAAAAAAGTATATTTTAATCTTTTAAAAATAGCCCTTAGTGGCTAATCACATATAAATATAATCTAAAATCACTCTTGATCATAAAGGGCTAGGGAAATATTTCATTGGGGAGGAGGTCCAATAAGAAACTACTAGAGATATGAAATACTTATACTTTGTTCAGCAAGTACTGAATGCAGAGCCTTCAGGGAGGGTGCACTTTTGTAAGAGGCTGCGATGCTGGGCTGTGCCTGGTTGGGGAGCAGCTGTGGCTGGACCCGAATGAGGAGAAACCTCTCCTCCTCCAGTAATAGGAGGAATGACTCTGTGTCAGAAGAGTAGGGAAGGCCCAGCTGAGAGGTTATACGGGTGGCCAAGATCCATCCAAGGGGAGGCTTGACAAGAGTGGTTCTGGAAATTTTTTAATTTAAAAAAAAAAAGTCACAATCAATTCTAGACTTTTTGTGTGTAAGTCTGTGATATGGAAATTCGCCTGCTCCTAATTTGAAGTTTACACAAATTATTCAGAAGCATGAAGTGCTAAGTGAAAAGGAGAAAACACTCCTTGATGAAGATTAAAGAAATTCCTAGTGGACTTTTAAATGTATTTATGTGTGACTTGATATTAAATTGTGGTTTTTGTTACACTTTTTAGCAGAGATCCCTCTCCCCCACATAATTGTTAATTATCCTTACAAACTAGAGAAGGAGGAAGGCATTTGGTCACTTTTGTTGACTTTATAATAAAGGTGGCTATAAACAAGTTCTGTGCCCCTTGTCTCCTCACCTATCTGAAGAAGTGAAGGGGTTAAAATCAAAGAGGTCATAAAAGGTTAAAAGTTTGACAATATCTTTGAAGTATATTGTCTATGTGATGTGAGTCCTTCATACCATGAAGGAGGGATGGTGCTCTATTTCCACCTGAAATCAAACTTGGGAGGAGTCAAGGGAACCATTCACAGACTTTTGTATGTGTCTGTTGGAATTTTTATAGAAGGATGGACTGGTGTCTAACTCACACCCAGGATTTTAAAGGGTAAGAGACATGGCTACATGGCTAAAGCTACCACCAAAACCAGCAAAAAAAGAAAAAAAAAGGAGAATTGAACTTAGAAAGAAACCATACATCAAAAGAAATGAAATCTTGCCATTTGCAACAACGTGGATGGAACTAGAGCGTATCATGCTTAGCGAAATAAGTCAATCGGAGAAAGACAACTATCATATGATCTCCCTGATATGAGGAAGTGGTGATGCAACATGGGGGGTTAAGGGGGTAGGAGAAGAATAAATGAAACAAGATGGGATTGGGAGGGAGAACCATAAGTGACTCTTAATCTCACAAAACAAAGGAAGGTTGCTTGGGGGAGGGGGGGTGGGAGAAGGGGGGTGGGGTTATGGACATTGGGGAGGGTATGTGCTATGGTGAGTGCTGTGAAGTGTGTAAACCTGGCGATTCACAGACCTATACCCCAGGGGATAAAAATATATTATATATTTATAAAAAAATTAAAAATTAAAAATTAAAAAAAAAAGAAAAAACCATACTCATATGAAAGAGTGGTTCAATGCTGTGTTTTGTTTGTTTGTTTGTTTGTTTGTTTTTTCTGGACCCAATACAGACTTTTATAAAAGGAGAGAAAGGAGGAAAAACAACCTTGGATTGTAACAGCCTCTGTTCAAGAGGTACACATGGAGGGTTGATGAGACCCAACAGAGAGAGACTCAGAAGGCCTCTCCATAAAGGTCCAAAGTGGGCTGGGAGGGTCTCAACCCACCTTGAGAACTGCAGAAGAGACCCAGTAATGGAAAATGGTATGTTCTGGAATATATCACAGAAATGCCCACTGGAGTCAGCACTGTCCAGTCATACTCATAAGAAACATATCCCAAATTGATAATTCTTTTGCTTTTAAGATTTTACTTATTTATTTGAGAGACAGAGAGAGAAAGAGGGTGAGAGCAAGCATGAAAATGGGGTGAGAGGCAGAGGGAGAAGCAGACTCCCCGCCTAGCAGAGCTCCCGGCATGAGACTGGATCCTGCGACTCCAGAATCATGACCTGAGCTCACGGCAGATGTGCAAATGACCAAGCCACCCAGGCACCCCCAGACTGATACTTCTTAAGTAAGATTTTCTTTTTCCTATCATGTTGTATTACCTCTTCCAACTCTAGAAAGGTTTAATATTAGTTAAATAAAAATAAAAGAAGCCAGTCAAGGACCTCTCTCTCACTTGTAGATTTCTTCCCTGTAGGGTGCCTGAGCTGTGGAAGAGAACTTTATTTTCAATGGAGTTTGAATTTTTATTATAATAGTGAGTTTTATATAAATATTAATGAATTAAGACACTGTGGGGAATAAACTTACTGCAAGACATTTTTATTACTGGAGAGTGACAAGAAAAGTCTATTTCATACAAGTGGGTGGGTTGTGGGGGAATGGATGTGCAGGTAATACATTTTAAAAACTTTACCCTGAGTTTTCCATTTGTTCAATGAACCTATTAACTTTGCTTCAGGCATTGTGACCTTCTTTGCAGCACATACAAAATTACTTAGTTTGATATCATCTTTTGCTTTGGTATTTAAAACTCTTATTTTCTAGAAGACTGATTATATTAGTTAGGATTTGGTCAAGAAAAGGGAAGTCACTCTCTGGGTTTCCAGTATGAAAACTCTCAGTTAGGGAATTTGAGGCTTATACTATCATGGATGGGACCGAGGAGTGAAGGTCAGGATTTCAGCGGATCAGATAGGTTTCAAGAGCTTGTTTAAGAGCTGCTGTGAATTTCAGGACCCACGGATTGTTACCATAAATGATCAGCCTGCAGCACCAAGAGAAGTAATTCTGAAGGAGCAGAATTACTCCCTCAGAGGCTTACAACACACTCAAGTAAATAATTCAAGGAATCTTGTCCACACCTTTGCCCTACAGCTACAAAAGCTATGGCTGCTCTTTCCATTCTATCTTCCAAAACCAGCCATAGTGCTTCTCACTGACAGACTCTGACACCAGAAGCACTAAGGGCGGAAGCAGCTAAGAAATACAGAAAAAGAAATGCAGGTGTCTCATGGGCCACCTGACAATGCAGCATGACTAATTAGGCCCTTACCTGTTAAATTAGTAGTTGAAGTTTTTCCTTGTGACATTTTTTGTAGTGATACATTTTACTATTTTACTCCCATAAATCTCTTATTTTACATTTTTTAAGTATGTTGTTCAAGAAGGCAGGAACTTTACTGATTCAATCACTGGCTCACTTTACTTATCTAGCACATAATGGGAGCTTTGACTATACTTTAATCTCTGTTAGTCCTTGAGCACAAGGAGTGGAAGATGAGGCTTTGCCTCAGAAGAATATTCTTCTTGGGCGTCTGAGTGGCCCAGTCAGTTAAGTGTCTGCCTTCAGCTCTGGTCATGATCCCAGGGTCCTGGGTTAGAGTTTGGGCTCCAAGCTCAGCTGGGAGGCCTGCTTCTTCTTCTGCCCCTCCCCTCTGTTCATTCTCTCTCTCTCTCTCTCTTGTTCTCTCTCAAATAAAGAAATAAAATTTTTTTTAAAAAAGAGATATTATTCTTATCCTCCACATTTATAGGCACATAATAAATACTCAAATATTTATTGAAAAATGAGTGAATAAATACATAAAAAGCCCATGAGAGCCCATGAATGAATAAATACATAAAAAAAAAAAAAAACCATAAACATGTATTTTTGTATGTGGGCAGTAAACATTTATCTTTGGGACAGAAGAATTTTAAAGCCAAAGGCGGACTTCTGGGAGATGTTAGGGGTGAGGTTCTGACTTTGGTGTGCAACATACACAAACTGAAAAATTGAGAAACATAAATTCACATATGGTGTGCCTTCTCTTGTGCAAACATAAATATGGGTGTTTGTTTCAATTATTCCTGGTTATAAGGAGTTTAAGAAAAATAATTTCATTTTATGTCTACTTACAGGGAAAATACTACCATACACCACATATTAACCATATGTGCAACATGAGAATTCCTGAGGACACTATAAATTGAACAAAGCCACACTATGTTCTAACCACCACTTCAACTCTTATGACCATTTAAAAAGAAAACATAAACTTATATTTGAAAAGCAAAGAGGTGGGTGGGAAGGGAAGAAATCTTAAAAGTCCAACATACAGCCAGAGCAGGAAAATGTGCTCAGAGGACTGCAGCTAGGTGGTGTTTAAAAACAAATTGAAGGTATCTTGTGGTCTTTTAAAAAAACAAACTTGAAAACAATGTCCCAATAACCACCAAGGTCTCTTAAATCTCACCCCTGGTAAGTATGTAGAAGGTAGGGATGTAGGATTCAGAGTAGGAGGATCTGGCCCCCACTAAGACCTCTCCTTCCTGTGCTCTGACTCTGACCTAAATTACTGTTTGCCTCACATATTCAAGTATTTTCATTTTCAAATACCCTTGATCTCTTTTTTCTTTTTTAAAATATTTTATTTATTATTTGACAGAGAGAGACACATTGAGAGAGGGTACACAAGCAGGGGGAGTGGGGCAGGGATAAGCAGGCTTCCCGCTGAGCAGAAAAGCACAAAAGAGGGCTCCATCCCAGGACACTGGGATCATGACCTGAGCCAAAGGCAGATGCTTAATGACCCAAGCCACCCAGGCGCCCCCTCAAATATCCATAATCTCTGAAGGTTAAAAGTGTAAAGTACAATTAATAGTTTAAAAAAATGTCAAAAGGAACACACAAAATATCATTAAGTGTATTTGAATGCTAAGTTCTCCAGGTGACAGTGATGTGAGATTGCACATTTAAAAATGAAAAAGAAGGGGCACCCTGGGTGGCTCAGTGTGTTAAAGCCTCTGCCTCCTGCTCAGGTCATGATCTCAGGGTCCTGGGATCAAGCCTCGCATCCGGCTGTCTGCTCAGCAGGGAGCCCTGCTTCCCTCTCTCTCTGCCTGCCTCTCTGCCTACTGGTGATCTCTCTCTCTGTCAAATGAATAAATAAAATCTTAAATTAAAAAAAAAAATAAAAATGAAACCAGAAGGGGCACCTGGGTGGCTCAGTGGGCTAAAGCCTCTGCCATTCAGCTCAGGTCCTGATCCCAGGGTCCTGGATCTAGCCCTGCATCCGCATCAGGCTTTCTGCTCAGCAGGGAGCCTGCTTCCCTTCCTCTCTGCCTGCCTTCTCTGCCCTGCTTGTGATCTCTATCTGTAAAAAATACGTAAATAAAATCTTAAAATAAAATAAAATAAAATAAAATCACAATGAAAACGAAAATAGCTCAGTTATTTGGGTGATCCAAACTGAATATTTGGGAGATTGATTACATATTTAATAGTAGGGAAACATCTATTTTTGCTATGTTTTTTTCCAAAAGAACAAAATATTAGGGCGACATGACTGATTGTAATTTTTAGTTAAGGTTTTGTAAGTTTTTTTTTTTTTCTATAGGTAAATAGTGAAACAGTTTTAGCATTTAAAACAAGGCTATTTGAGCTCTCTAACCAAATCCTCTTGACATGAAGTTTTTTCTGATTCACTAGTGATGGTTTATGGTCTTGTCTAGAAACTGATTACTTAAAAGAGGGTAAGTTCAGAGAATTAAGAATAAGAAACGACTATCTGTAAAAAAATCTCCAACTTGTAAACAACAAGCATGCTATGTCAGCCAGTTTGCTCCATTCTGCCCCTTTTCTACTCAACACATCACCTGATTAAAACTATTTTCAATTTTTTATCAGATCCTAGTTTTTCCTGAATGTTATATTTAGATTCATGTAAAGTATCTCTCCAAGCTATGTGATTGTAGGGTTTTCATTCATTTTTTTACTACTCTTCCACAACAATTATCACAAAACCAGGAAATTTTCTGCCTTTCTTGTGGCCAGATACAGTGTATGGAGAAAACTTCCTTAAAAAAAAAAAAAAAAAAATAATTAGATGAAGACCACAAGCCTGAAAGTGTGTGTTTTGGTTCCATGCTTTCGTAAGAAGGGCAAAGGCTTATCTATTTTGTAAGATGAGAGGGCAAATTTATTCACTTCTTCACAGAGAATGTGGTATGACCAAAGGGCAAAAAGAGGAGAGGAAAAAGACCCAAGGGAAATGAAGAGAAGTGTGAATAGGTCAGCGTGAAAATCCATGAATGATTAGTATTCAAAAATGCAGGTTGAAATGGTTTAGGATTTTTTTTCTATTTGATGTCAACAGTATTGAATGAAAGATGCCCCACCCTTCTTTATGAATTTTTTTTATTTTTTATTTTTTTATCTAGGTAAAAAAAGAGATTTCTATGACTGGATAGAGTTTTTGTTTATTTCCCCTTCTAGTATTTATTTTTCTTTTGTTTTCTAATCTGGTGTTATTTAATTTTGGCATCTTTATAACTCTTCCTTATCTTCCAGGAACTCATGTTAAGAGAGATACAGAGCTAAAAATCACTTATAAAACACTTAACTGTTCTTAGATGCAACCATAACAGGGGGGGAGGCTTCTTCCAATTTATAGTAAAGAAATATATTGATTTTGGTCACACACACACCATTATATATATACTCTCTGATCAATATTTTTGCCACAGTGATATTAATTCTTAAAGAGTATAAAGGATTTATAAACATGTTCCATATATATGCATTAAATAAATATTGTCTTTAAATTCATTCAAAGTAAAAAATACCAGGATAAAAATTAAATAGATCCAAGCAATTAATTAAAGAAAATTATATTTTTCCAGATACTTAAAATTAGATGATGGCCAAGTTACATATTGACAACTTAAAAATGTGATGTTGTAACAATCTGTAGCACATTATTTGGTATTGATGCAATGTATGGGTTCCTACAATTTTAATAAGGTTTTAAAATTCTGGTTTTTTAGAATGAACATCATCATATCCTGGAATTATTATCCTACCTAGTGATCATCCTGTGGGAAGAAGGGATAAGAAGAAAATGCTGGGTAAGGAAAAGTGAAGGAACATACAGTTATCTCTTCAGCTTAGGTCACTAAATGATTGAAGGATTTAAATTTACTTTCATTATCAAGTATTTAATGGCCTACCTGAAACTTGAAGGCAAATTTCCTTCCCAACACTCAGATTTTGTGTCCCATATTCTTTAGTATGCATCCTTATTAAAGCAAGAAACAATCTGAGCTACATAATCATATTGACTATTTACCTCTTAATTTCTAAGTGAACACACACTATATTTTTATACTATATTCTATTTATAAATATCACAGAAATTCATGATCATCATTTCTGGGGGATCATAGTTTGGCGAGAATACTTGGTCATCCTTTAAGTGAGTGTCAACAAAGAAAAAAAAAAAAACAGGCAGACAAAAGAAACGTAAGAAAGAAAAAACAAAACACGTTTCAAAAGTCTTCTTTCATGAGTCTGGACTGTTGTTCGCCAGAGATAAGTGGAAAATGCGTAGAACTTAGAAGAGAAATAAGTACAAACCAAGTCCCAAGGGAGCCACAATAAAATACAGAGATTTACTGGATATATTCAACAGTCAACAAATGATTTTACATTTGAAAACAGAAACACATTTAGGTGAGAGCCTGCTGGGGTTCAACATAATGGGCAGGGCTCTATTGTCTGTTTTAAATAACAACCAAAAGGGGAATAGGAAAATGGAATGAGTAAGACAAAATGTAAAGCCCAGAGGCCTTCTTCTGTTCCTTTTTTATGCAATGATTTAATAAAAATAGATGATGCCTGCAAGCCATTTTCTTCAGATAAAAAATGCAGTAGAAATTCTGAGACATTTTTTATTTCCCCTGACTGTAATATATTTGAAATAGTTTTCATTTTATATAACTATTTCCTGATATCCTTGGAATACCTTAAAGTGGATAAGATTATCATAGTTTTTTTAAAATTTTTCAAACTATGGGTAAAATTTCAATGGAAGTGACGGAAACTAGTACTTCGGGTAATTAAAGAGGAATTTTGTTCAGCATTCCTACGATTTTCCTTGTCCATAAAAATATAGTACCTTTTAGACACAGTATTTAATGCGAAAACCAAGAACAACAACGGAACATTTACGGGAATACAAAGTCTGTTTTTTATTTGCACAAGCTTAACTCGTATCCATCTCCATAGAATAGATACCCACTCTTACAATC
Source organism: Mustela putorius furo (assembly GCF_011764305.1). Taxonomy (NCBI): domain Eukaryota; kingdom Metazoa; phylum Chordata; class Mammalia; order Carnivora; family Mustelidae; genus Mustela; species Mustela putorius. Next base: position 3,535 of record NW_025422452.1, on the reverse strand, counting down.
TTAAGTTTAATACAGGGGGAAAAAATAAGAAAGATTACAAGTAGAGTACCCAAGACACAGCAAAGTAATTATTTAGAACAAAAATCCCTGTTATTGTATTATTTAGAACAAAATAATGTTTGCCTCAAACTTAGAAATTCCTTCCATTAAGACACTCTTTAAGTCACACAAAGTTACAAACAGATCCTAGTATATGTTAGATATAAGCATGTATTAACTCCCAAACCCAGAGTCCTAGATCCTGTAAAAAATTGTTCACTATGATAAAATATCAGTTTCAATAACAACGCTCAACAGTTTCAAATGACTCAGAAAAAACAAGCCCTTGGAAAATATTTTTCTCAAGTATAGAAAATGGGTTGCTAGAATCTTCTATGATCTTTTTTGGGGGGGTTGTTGTTAAGATTTTATTACAATTTATTTATTGGGGAGGGAACAGAGAACACCATCACGGGGAGGAGCATAGGGTTGAAGGGATAGCAGATTCTATACTTGGCCCATAGAGTCGCAACTATGGGACGCAATCCCATGACCCTGAGATCATGACCTTGGCGCCAAACCAAGAGCCAGTTGCTTGAACTGACTCAGGCCACCCAGGTCTTTCCTCTTTTATATTCCGCTTCTATATTTTTCATTTTCACACCACTTTTGTTCATTCATTTGCAAGTGTTTCCTTATCTCATTCCTCCCCCAAAACACCGCCTTTCCAAAATCAGCTAGCTACTCTGGACTTTGGGTCAGTTGTAATCAGTACTCCCCTCCTCGCCCTCTCTTTTTTCCATCACTATATGCTCGCTGTACCTACTTCTGTGTTACAAGAGGCAGTTGAATTGTCTTTTTTGTTTTACGTTGGCCTTAATCCCAGGGTTCCTCTAGTGTCTTCTCTTTCAATGTCCCTTCACCTACTCCTTAAAGAACGATAGCCAGTTGTCCTCCTAAGAATTTTTTCAAAACCCCAGATTCCTCTACACAGGACTCAAATTCATTCACCAATCATTTAATCATTACCTTCCTTTTCTCACCTCTTTTCTCCTCTAAGTCCTATGCGACCCTCCTTTTTACGGTTGAGGCTCATTGGTGAGGCATGAACACATTCCGATTTGTCTTTATGGGAAGATCTACTCAGGCCATTGCGGTCAAAATCTGGAAAGTCCTTGATTTCCCTTTTTCCCTGTCTGGAACTACATCCTTTTACTCTGTACTCTATCTTAAAAGTCATCTACCCTCCCCCATCCATCTCAGCTACCTTAGGGTTCTCAGCAGTTCTCTCTTAGTAATTAATTCTGGGTAACTTAAATAAAAAAAGCTAATTCCTACCAGGTTAACCTTCATCTTGCCTCTTTCAAAGCCATTTATATACTGCCACGTTATATAGAACCGTCCTCGAAATACTACCTCGGATTTTTGTTACATGGCCTCCTTCTTTGTAATGAATTTTTACAATTGTTTTTCTCAAATTCCTTTGGTCCTTCAGGTATGTTATTGAAATTACACTAAAAGCCAGGCTGCATCAGATATATAGAGAGAAATGTCTGGATTAAACAATAGTAAAACGTTTTCCTATACTGCAGAGGTAGCTTCTGAGAAACTTTTCATATACTTTTATGCTCTCTTTTCAAATTGCAAGCACAAATAGTATAGCACACACCGAGTTTTCTTGAAATTAGTTTATCCTGAAAAGCCGTTCTGTTTTTTGTTCAAATTTATTGTTGTTCTATGGATAACCACACGAACCAGTGTCCCTAGGATGCATTTTGAAAAAAAAGGTCAGGATTACATCTGAACTCTTTGTAATTGCATCGACAATAGAATCAAAAACGTAATTCAATGACTCTTTTCTTTCCAAAACCGGCTTATATACTTCATTCTGTGGTCTGTCACACCAAACTTTTGGTAGTTTCTCCAGGTATGTCACATCTTTCTTTTTTTCTTTCCCTTTGCTCAGAAGCTTGAACTAACTCCTCCTAGCAGTCTCCTCATGCCTACCATATTTTAAATCCCCACGTGATACACAATTTCCTGATCATATCCGATGTATCTGCACTCTCCAGGAAAGAAGTCATTATCCTGTTTATGTCATTTTCCCAGATTCAATTGTGTAATAAAAAACCAGATTAGTCATCTTTATAATTCACAAAATGTAATCGAGTTCCAAGAACACTGACATTAAATAGGTGTGAATCATTAAACAGACAACTGAAGTTTAATTCAACGTTTAATGAAAATTTCTTATGTGCAGGTACTAGCAAGATTAGAAGATGAACGATACTTTTATTATAGAGATAATTACAGTATCCAGTTAATACGATTGTTATGGTGATTAAATGAATGAACATAAAGCATTTAAAACACCATTTGACACATATTTAGTGCTATATTAGTTTTTGTTAAAATAAAATAAACAAATGAATACTAGGACTCAGCTGTCAAGGAGTTTACAAACCAAAAGCAGAAAGTAAATGTGTAGAGCTACTGATTATACCACTGGAACCTGAGTACCATAAAAAAATTTTGAAATATATGAAATACAGAAGATGGAGAAATCAATTCCAGCAGAAAGAATGGAGATGGAGTCTCAGAATCCAAAGTTGGAAGCAGGAAGGAAGGAAGGCAGGCAGGCAGGCAGGCCAGGAGGAAAGAGAAGAAAAAGGAGGGAGGAGACAGAGGGGGGGGGGCAGAAAAAAGGAACAGAGGGAAAGGAGGAGGAAGGGAGAGGAGGAGGAGACAGGAAGGAGAGAGAGAGAAAGAGAGAGAGAGAGAAAGAAAGGTGGTAGAAAGGATGGAAGAAAGAAAGAAAAAAGGGAAGAAAATGTTATTCTGGCGTGGAAAAGTCACTTTGAGAGTGGCTAGTCACTGAAACCTGTGTACAGATAGTTATACTCTCGAGGAGGAGAAACAGGAAGTACACATTGCTAACATCATATGAAAAGACATTGATTTCCCTATGTAGCCCATGCTTCATATTAAAAACGGTCCTGTCTTTCTATTTTTTAAGTCTTTTAAGTTTTAAGTTTCTAAGTTTTTTAAAGTATTATTATAATACTTTTTAGTACAGTGCCTGCTTCAGTATAAACACTGACACTGAAAGATTAAACAATTAAACTATAAATTTAAAAAGTTTACAGGTACATTAGTGGTACATTAATGTTTCAGGCCTTTAAATAACAGTTATAATAAAAGAATTACTAAAATATCTGGGATTTTCATTAAGTGTTCAATGAACATAAGACTTGGGAAGGCCTTTGTCCCAGGAAAGAATGGTAAATATGTTTGTATAACTTAAGTCTAAGACAGTATCTTTATTTTTCTATTAACTTTTTTTCAGAATGATACTCTTATGAATACATCTGCAGACATTTTATCCTAGATGTACAAAATGTACTGAATCATTTTGGTAATAAATATCATTCAGCGAAAAAGAGAAAGAGAAACAAATATATGGAATAGTTTTTTACTGGGCTCTTACAACTCTGACTTTGATTTAATACTTGGGAGTTTTAGAAATAATTTTTATTATAAGAGAAAAATTTTCTTT
>NW_025422451.1:0-38364 GCF_011764305.1 Mustela putorius furo | reverse complement strand
GAACATGTTCCAAATTTCTATGTTTTACTCTTTTTGTGTTTGATGGTACATTTGTATCTTTGTATAATATGTATTTTTAAATTAATTTTCTAGTTTATAGTTGACATTACTTTTGTATCTATTAAACCTTCATACTAGCTATATAAGTAGATTTAGTTACACTAACCATTACTATATGTTTACACTTTTATAAGTGAGGTTTTTTTTATTTATATATTAGTGATGATTTATTAAAATAGATAAACTTTTCTTGAAATAGACTCCTTATCACTTTAGTTTGTAGCAATTATGTAATTTTTAAAAAAAATTACAGCATAGTGCTTATACAATTGTAGTGAGTTTCAACAGCTCCATGTCTACTCAATTGCTAATCTAGATGAGTGTATTCAAATCTCTTTCACCTATTGCACTCATCCACCCCCCGCCCCACACTGCCCTCTGCTAAAAGTCGCTTTGTTCCCTTATGGTTAAAATCTGTTTTTTGGTTTTCCTCTTTTCTTGTTCATTTGTTCATTTGGTTTTATTTCTTAAATTCCAGCCATAGAAAGTATTTTGTATATGGCATTGTCTTTCACCAAATAGTTTATTTTGATTAACATCACGCTTTCTAGATCATCCATGTTTTGTGCAAATGGTCAGGGATTTCATTATCTTTTTCAATTCCACTTCCCATTCATTCCCTCTTTTTCCATATCTTAGTGTAAATAATACTGCTATTAAAAAAGGGTGCATGACTTATTTCGCTAAGCATGAGGAAGTGGTGATGCACAATGGGGGGTTTAAGTGGGTGGTACGAGAAGAATCAATTTGAACACCGATGGGGATGAGGAGGGGAGACAAACCATAAGTGACTATTAATCTCACCAAAAACTCAAACTGAGGGTTTGCTGGGGGGAGAAGGGGTTGGGAGATAAGAAGGGAGTGGGGGTTATGGACATTGCGGGGGAGGGTATACTGGCTTTGGTGAGTTGCTGTGTGAAATGTGTGTTAACTCCTGGCGATTCACAGACCTGTACCCGCTGGACGGGATAAAAATATATGTTTATAAAAAATTAAATTCTTACAAAAAAAAGGGTGCATGTATCTCTTTGAATTGTTTTTGTTTACCCTTTGAGTAAAATACCTGGTAGTGCAAATTACTGGGATCATATGGTCCCGGTTAACATTTTTATGTTTTTGAGGAATCTCCGTGCCATCTTCCACAGTGGCTGCTCCAGTTTTGCATTCCCCATTGTACCAACAGTTTCACAAGAGCTCATATTTCTCCCACATACCTCACCAACACCTGCTGTGTTTCCTCTTCTGTTTTTTATTTTAGCCATTCTGACAGATGTGAGGTGATATTCATTGTGGTTTTTCTAGTTACATTTTCCCTGGTGCATGAGTGATTTTTGAGCATCTTTTTATGTGTATGTTGGCTATCTGGATGTCTTCAGAGAAATGTCCCTGATCATGTTTTTCTGTCCAGTTTTTTTTAAAACTGATTGTGGTTTTTGGTGTTGAGTTGTAAAAGTTGCTTATAATTTTTTGGGGATACTAAGCCATTATCCAGATATGTCATTTGCAAATGTCTTCTCCCATTCTGAAGACTGACTTTTAGTCTTGTTGATTGGTTGTCCTCCACTGTGCATAGGCTTCTTATTATAAGGTAATTCTTAAAGATCTATGTTTGCTTTCCTCAGCAGAGGCTAAGATTACATGTTAAATGTGGTTAACCATGGTTAAATGTTGTTACAACTGATGTCAGAAAAATTATGCTCTTTTCTGGGATTTTTTTGGTTTCTTGGTCTCACCATTAGGACCTTGGACCCCATTTCTGAACTTATTTTTGTTAAAAATATGTGAGAAAGTAGTTCAGTTTCATTATTTTCCATGTAGCTGACCAGTGTTTCCCAACATATTTTGAAGGGATTTATTTTTTCTTATACATATTCTTTTGTCTTTCATTGAAGATCAATTGACCAATTACATATATTGTGGATTTAATTTATTTTTTAATTTTTAAATAAAAATAAATAATTTAATTTATAAATATTACAAATTACATATTTAAATTAAATTTAATTTATTGATTTACTTATATTACATAATAACTTGAATAATTAAATTAAATTAATGACTTAAATTTTTATATTTGAACTTAATTTCTGGGTTTTTCTTCCTGGTGTATGTCATTGATCTTTATGTCTATTTTTTCATCCAGTACTGTTTGAATCATAGCTTTTCATAGGACTTTAGAAGTCTGGAATTATGATAGCTTCAGTTTGCTTTTTTGACTTGTGTCAAAAATAATTTGGGATATTCCAGATCTTTTGTGGTTCCATACAAATTTTAAGATTGTTTGTTCCTAGTTATGTCAAAAAATAGTGTTTGGTATTTTGATAGAAATGGCATTACGTTTAATAGATACTTTGGGTAGTATGGACACATTTTAATAATATTTTGGTTCTTCCAGTCCATGAGCATGGAGTTCTTTCTATTTGTTGTGTCATCTTCATTTTTACCTTCATCAATGTTTCATATTTTTCAAGTCTTTCCCCTTTTTTTGGTTAGGTTTATTCCTAGGTATTCTTATAATTCTGATGCCAATCCAAATTAATAAATCAGATTGTTCCGTGACTTTCTCTTTCTTTTTCTGCTTCTTCATTATACTGTCATATAGAAGTGCAATGGATTTTTGTACATTGATTTTGTATTCAGCAAATTTTTACTGAGTTCATTAATCAGTTCTAGTAGTTTTTCAGTGGAGTCCTTGTTAGGGTTTTGTATATATAGTATCTGTCATCTGCAAAATAGTGAATGTTTTTCCATTCTTCTTTCCTTATTAACTTGGATGCATTTTATTTCTTTTTGTTTTCTGTTTCCTGTGAGGAGCTAGGGACTTCCTGTACTATGTTGAATAAAGATGGTGAGAGAGTGGATATCCTTGTCTTGTTCCTGACCTTGGGGGAAAATTCTGGTTTTTCCCATGTGTTTCCCAAACACTTCCCATATTTGCTTAGATAGGCTTCATTATGTTGAGGTATGTTCCCTTTAACCCTATATTGTTGATCTGGGTTTTATATATTAATAAAATGTTTTTCTGTTACTATGGTCAAATACTTTTCCTGCATCTACTGAGATGATCAAATGTTTTTATATCTTTTTCACTAATGATGTGAGGTATCACATTGATTGATATGCAAATATCAAACCACGTTTTGCATCCCAAAAATAAATCTCACTTGATCACATGATTTTTTTTTTAATGTATTGTTGGATTTGATTTGCGGGTATTTTTGTTGAGATTTTTTGCATCCCATGTTCATCAGAGTTATTAGCCTGTAGTTGTGTTTTGTTGTTGTTGTGTTGTGTGTTGTGTGCTTCAGTGGTTTTTAATGGTATCAATGTAATGTGGGCCTCATAGAATGAACTTGGAAGTTTTCCTTCCTTTTCTATTTTTGAAATTTTTGAAAAGAATAGGTATTTAATCTTCATAAAATGTGTGGTAGAATTCACCTGTGAAGCCAGCTGTTCCTGGACCTTTGTTATGAGTTTTTTTTTTAATTACTTATTCAATTTTATTGCTAGTAATTGGTTCATTAAAATTTTGTTATTTCCTTCTGCTTCAATTTTGATAGGTTGTGTATTTCTAGGAATTTACCCATTTCTTCTAGGTTGTCCAGTTTGGTGACACATAATTTTTTTTTAATAATAGTCTATTACAATCTTTGTATTTCTGTGATATGTTATTATTCCTTCTCTTTAATTTCTGATTTTGTTTATTTAAGATGTCTCTCTCTTTGTGATGACTCTGACTAAACATTTATCAATTTTTTTGATCAAAGAACCAGCTCCAGATTTCATTGATTAGTTCTATTTTTTAAATTTCTATATCATTTATTTCTGTATCAATTATTTCTGTTCTCATCTGTATTATTTTATTCCTTTTGTTAGTTTTGGGTTTAGTTTGTCCTTTTCTAACTCCTTTAGGGGTAAAGTTAGATTGTTTATTTAAACACTTTCTTGCTTCTTAAGGAAGACCTATATTGCTATAAACTTCCCTTCTTACAACCACTTCCAGTTCTGCATCTCAAAGATTTTGGATTCTTCTACCATTTTCATTTTGGTCTCCTTATATTTTTTTTCATTTCCTCTCTTGATTTCTTGGTTGAACCATTCATTGTTTTTGTTTGTTTGTTTTGTTTTTTTAAAGAACATCTTTTTTTTTTAGATTTTTTATTATTTGACACAGAGAGAGATCCACAAGTAAGGCAGAGAGGCAGGCAGAGAGAGAGAGGAGGGAAAGCAGGCTCCCCACTGAGCAGAGAGCCCAATGCGGGGCTCGATCCCAGGACCCTGGGATCATGACCTTGGGCGGAAGGCAGAGGCTTAACCCACTGAGCCACCCAGCGCGCCCCATTCATTGTTCAGTAATATGGGCTTATTTAACTTCATGTATTTGGCTTTTTCCAGATTTTTTCTTGTTTGATTTCTAGTTTCAGAGTGTTGTAGTAAAAAAAAGATGCATTGTATAACTGGTATTTTTGGAATTTTAAAGGTTTCTTTTGTGGCCTAAAATGTGATCTATTTTAGAGATATTCCATATGCACTTGAAAGGGATGTGTATTCTGCCATTTAGGATGGAATGTTCTGAATATATCTCGTAAATCCATCTGGCCCAATGTCCATTCAAAGTCACAATTTCCTTGTTTATTTTTTGTTTACATGATCTGTCCATTTATGTAAGTGGAGTAAAGTTCCCCAATACAATTGTATTACTAGTGGTTTAGTTTACTTCATATTTGTTATTAAGTGTTCTGTGTAATTGGGTACTCCCTTGTTGGGTTGCATAAATATTTTCCTTTGTGATGTCTTCTTGTTTGATTGTCCTTTTAATGTCTATATGTGTCCTTTGTCTCTTGTTATGGTGTTTTTTTTGAAAATCAGTTTTGGTATGATAAAAGTGTTCTACTACTGCCCCTTCTTCCTTTTTTCATATTCATTTAAATGATAAGTGTTCTCCATTTCCTCACTTTCTTTTTTTTTTTAATTTTTTTATTTTTATAAACATACATTTTTTATCCCCAGAGGTACAGGTTTGTGAATCGCCAGGTTTATACACTTCACAGCACTCACCAAAAGCACATACCCTCCCCAATGTCCATAACCCACCCCCTTCTCCCAACCCCCCCTCCCCCAGCAACCCTCAGTTTGTTTTGTGAGATTAAGAGTTTCACTTATGGTTTGTCTCCCTCCCAATGCCATCTTGTTTCATTGATTTCTTCTTCCATTTCCTCACTTTCAATCTGAGCATGTCTTTAGGTCTGAAGTTTGAGTCTCTGGTAGACAGAATATATATTAGTCTTGTTTTTTTTTATCCATTCCATCACCTATGCCTTTTGATTAGAGAATTTAGTCCAATTACATTCAAATTAATTATTGATAGGCAATGTGTTTATTACCATTTGTTATTTGTTTGTGTTTTCGTTTTTTGTGGTTGCTCTGCTCCTTACTTCCTTTTGCACTCCTCTTATCTTGAGTTGGGCTTTCATTGTGATATATACTGGATTTCTTTTTCTTTTCTTTCTTTCTTTTCTTTCTTTCTTTCTTTCTTTCTTTCTTTCTTCTTCCTCTTTAATTATTTCTTTCTTTCTTTCTTTTTTCCCATCTAGTTACTAGTTTTTTGATCTGTGGTCTGTCTATAACATCTTCTGTATATAGCAGTCTTTCCTAAGTTGATGGTCAATTATGTGAGAACCCATTCTTTACTCCTCTTCTCCCCCCCATATTTTAAGTATATGGTGTGTACTCACTTCATATCCTTTTATTTTGTGATTCCCCTCACTGATTTTTGTTAGTATACCTATTTTTAATATACTGCTGTGTTTCTGTGGTTTCTACTTCATCATTCTTAGGAATAGTCTTTCTCTTCCACCCAGAGTCCCATTTAACATTTGTGATTGGCTGGTTTAATTGGTCATAAATTTTCTTTAACTTTTCATTTGTATGGGAAACTCATTAAATCTCTCTCCTTTTATTTTAAAATGATAGCCATGCTGGATAGAGAATTCTTGCTCTTTCAGATTTTTTTTTTTCCTTTCAGCTCATTGAAGTAGGTCATTTGCCACTCCCTTCTGGGCTGCAAAAGTTTCCATTCAAAATTTCACTGATAACTTATAAGGTTTCCTTTGTGTGTGTATTGTTTTCTTTTTCTCTTACGTCTGCTATTTAAATTCTGTCTTTATTTGTTTTTTTTTTGCCATTATTACTATGCGTTTTTGATGTGGACCTCCTTTGGATTGATTTTTTTGGAGGATCTCTGTGCCTCTTGGATCTGAATTTCCTCAAAATCTGGAAGTTTTTCAGCTATCATTTCTTCAAATCAAATTTTCTTCTTCTCTCCCCATTTCCCCCCCTTTTTCTCTTCTTAAGATCCTTATAATTGAAATATTATGATTGATGGAGTCAGTGAGTCCCCTAACATTATTCCCATTTTGCATAACATTTTTCCCTTATATGCTCAAGATACTTTACATTTCTCTGTCCTCCAGGTTGCTCATTTGTTTTTCTTCTTCCTATAGCCTGCTATTTATTCCATGTAGTGTATTTTTAATTTCAGTTATTGTGTTCTTCACCTTTGATTGGCTCTTTTGTATCTCTGTGTGTAAAGGGTCTTGCTGATGTTCTCCATTTTTTCTCTCATCAAGTGACTATCTATAACCATTCTTTTTTAAAATTCTCTTTCAGGCATATTACTTGTCTCCATTTCACTTAGGTTGCTTGAAGTGATTTTTCCATGTACTTTCACATGGGATATGTTCGTCTGTCTCCTTTTTTGCCTAATTCTCTGTTTCTGTGTATTGGGAAAGTCAGGTATATCTCTTACTCTTTAAAGTAGTGGGTGGGGCACACACTTTTACCAAGGTGGTCTTGGTCCTTTTCCACAGGAGATGCACAGTTACCCTGGAGACCAGCTTGGCCACAGTCACTTTGCAATGCATATGTGGGTGGAAGGTGCAGTCTTAAAAAGGTGTGTGTGCTGTCCACAGGAGGTAAGGAAACAAAGTGTCAGCAAGGTTTGCCCCAGGATTTTTGGGGAAGGGAAGGGATCCTACAAGCCAGCAGATAGGCCTGACTGGAATGAGTGGTGGGTTGCAGTATGCAAGTTGGGTATTTACTAATGAGATTTATGCTTTCATATGTTTGATGTTGTGGTTATTATTGTAGTGATTATTGTCCCCTTTTTTGGTTTGAACAAGTCCCTTTAATATTTCTTTTATGTCAAGTGTAGTGACGATGATCTCCTTAAGCTTTTCCTTGTCTGGAAAATTGTTTAATAACTCTCTTTCAATTCTGAATGATAACTTTGCTGAATAGAGTTTCCTGGTAAAACGTTTTGTTTTGTTTTGTTTTCAGCATTTTGAATGTATCATGCCACTCATGTCTGTCTTTCAAGTTTCTGCTAAGAAATGCTGATACTCCAATGGGAATTCTCTTATACATAGCAAGTTGGGATTTTCTTCTTGCTGCTTTTAATATTTTTCTCTGTCTTTAGTTTTTGACACTTTAATTATAATGTGTCTTTGTGTCAGTCTCCTTGCATTCATGTTTTTTTTTTTCTTTTTTAGATTGATTTATTTATTTTAAAGAGAAATAGCATAGTGGAGGGAGGGGCAGAGAGAGAGGAAGAGAAGGAAACTTCTAACAAACTCCTCATTGAGCATGGCACCCAATGCAGGGCTCCATCCCAAAATCCTGAGGTCGTGATCTGAGCCAAAAATCAAGAATTGACCACTTAACCTAGGTGCCCCTCTTTGATTTCATTGTATTTGAAGTTCTGGGCTTCCTGAATCTGGGTGTCTATTTCTTTTCTGGGTTAGGGAAATTTTCAGCCATTAGGTTTTCTGCCCTTTATTTCCTCTCTTCTCTAGAATCCCTATAATGTAAATGTTTTCTTCTGCTTATTGTGCCATAAGTCCCTTAAACTAGATCACTTATTTCATTCTTCTTACTTTCTTCTACTCTCTTTAAACAAGTCCCACTGCCCTGTCTTGGAATTCACTGATCTTTTCTTCCTCTTCTTTTAGCCTGTTGTTCATTCCTTCTAGTGTATTTTTCCATTTAGTTATTGTATTCTTTGGCTCCAATACTTCTATTTGTGACTTTCATATATATATATTAAATCTTTGTGGATGTTTTCACTATGTTAATCCATTTTTTCTTCAAGTTGGTGAGCATTTTGATAATCATACTTTGAACTCTACCAGTTAAATTACCTATCTTTGTTTCATTAAGGATTTTTTTCCTGAGTATTATCTTGTTCATTTGTAACTTACTCCTCTGTTTCTTCATTATGTTTGACTTTCTGTGCTGCTTTCTGTGTATTAGATGGAACATTTACCTCTCCCATTCTTTAAGGAGTGTTCTCATATAGATGACAAAAGTTGTTATTTGACTCCACCTTAGATCTTGTTTCTCAAACCTTTGTGATTGTCTAAAAAGTTGATTTTATCTTAGTGGCTCTCAGTAGTTAAGGGGGTGCCAACACCTATCAGTGTTTCAAAAGGAAGGGCTATAGTTAACACCTAGATTTAGTCTGGCATGTAGAAACTCAGGCAGCAGCTGTTTTTCTTCAACTTTTATAAAGTATGAACATAAATACAGTCCTGTGGACACAAACATATAGCCCACCGAAAATTTGTGCCCAGTGATCTACAGGTGTCTGTTAGGTGGCAGTCTCAAAAATCAAGACTCCAGATGAGGGTATAGATCCTGTCTTGGAAATATTGGTGAGCTATAGGAAGACAAAGGGACAGTGAGAAATAATGTACACTGGTCTACATTCCCTAAAGCACAACAGAGTTTTAAATGCATCTACTATCTGAAGCTGTCCTTCAGGCTATATCTCCAGGAGAAGCAATTGGCCTCTTTCATAGAAAGAGTGGAAGTCTGTATCAATCTGCTCTTTGTGTAATGTCCTGGATATGCAAGTCTTCTAAGAACTGTTTCTCCAATGTTACAGTCCTGTGAGACCAAGGAACTCCTGACCACCAGAACTAGACACTCAAGGGAAGAACCTGGATGGTAGCTGCAAAAACTGTGGCACCAGAAATAAAACCTGTATCAACAAACATATGTGAAATCTCCTTGGGGTGCCTGGGTGGTGCAGTCAGCTAAGTGTCTGACGTTTGGTTTCAGCTCAGGTCATGACCTCAGGTTCATGAAATTGGGCCCTACATCAGTTTCCACACTCAGTGCAGAGCCTGCTTGGAATTCTTCCTCTCCCTCTACCCCTCCTGCTTGTGCATGTTCTTTATCTAACAATAAATAAATAAATCTTAAGAGAAAAAAAAAACCTCCTTTCCAGGAGAGACTGGTGATCTGGAGTGTGGGAAAGAAAGATTGTGAAGATGATGCTCACTAGCTAGAGTGAGGAAGAGAAGAAGGGTAAGATATGGTGCCCATTGGCTAGAGTAAGGCAGAGAGAAAGAGTAGACATGTGTTCACTGGGAGAGGAATTTGAAAAAAGAAATAGAAAAACTTAAAAAAAAATAACACCTAATATTTGAGAAAATAATGCTCCCACTAGTTGAGGAAGACATAGGGAGAGCTCAAAGATGTTGCCTGGGCCAATCTCTATCCTTAGACCGCACCACAGCAGTCACCCAATTGTCTAATCAGATGCCTGCCTTTTGGGCCAATGCTCCAAAAGAAGCAAATGAACCTCTCCCTTGCAAATTATTGATACCCCTTGATTGGTTGATTCCATGCTGTGCTCTGAGGTGGGTGAGTCAGAGTGAATGAGTGAAACATTAAGACTTACTTCTCGGATCACTATAGCCTAATATGTATCATGGTTGTGAGCCCTGCTAGTGTCCAAAGACTCATCTTTCAGATGCAGATCTTAAAAGTATATGGTGCCTGATGTGGTGTTCCAACTTTTACCTCTTAGGAAGAAGCTCTAGGTTTTGAGTTCCCTTTCAACTGTGGGTTGCCATGTTGGTGGTGGGGTTTAGGGTGACATTGTTTCCCATTGTTTCTCTTCTACTTGTTTAGTGAGGATCTTCTCTGTTTGGATGCATAGTCATCACTGAACTTGTTTTTTTCAGAGGAAATTTTTCCATGTGTAGCTTAGATTCAGTTTGTGCCTGGAGGAAGTGAGATTAGGGTTCCCTTATATCACCTACTTCAAACAGAACCCTTAAGAAACATTTAATATACCAGAAATATTATTTCATGTTTTTGCGAGCGGTAACATAAGTATATATATTTTGTCAAAAGTCATTGAACAGAACATATGAAACAGGCACATTTATCATGTGTAGATTATACCTCAATAACCTTAATTTTAAAAATAAATTTAGATAAGAAACTCTATAAATATGTATAGTTATATAAGTAAATCCTCAATTTCCTCATTTCCTTATTCAATCCCCTACTTCATTTTCAAAATATAAGCCTTTCTTTTCATAGAAAAATAAATTCAATATGTTTTAATTCCTTAGAGTATTACACTAATCATATTAAACTCTTTGTTATAGTTATGATGTGAATAACTACCTATACATGTTCCACTTGTTATCTCTCCAATATCCAGTGAAATACTGATTTATGATTTATTTTTTAAAAATTCTTCTTGTACATACTCCTCTCCCTCTCTCTCTTTTCCTCTCATGACTACATATCTTTCATTCAACAAATGACCTTTTAAATCTTTTTTGATATTATTATATTTCTTCCTACAAATAAACATCTTTAAGATTATCATTAATTAGCATTCATTTTTCCCATATAATTTGCACTCTAATTAAATCATAGTTATCACTTTAAACTCATAAAATGAGATTTTTTTTCTATTTGCTTTATCAAACTTTATTTCTATATTTCACTTTTTTGGATATGTCTGCATTTGATGTCATGTTTGAGGAATTTCATTTGTTACAACTCTTTCTCATTTTGGTTTCAATGATTTAAATCTGCCATAATTCAATTATATTCTGATAGTTTCTTCCTCTCAATCTTCATAATTTAATTTGATCCTTTGATCAAACTCTTGATAATAATTTTTTAGAAACTGTCAATATATCTTCATACTTATCAAATGTGACATTAGCAAATGAAGAAAAACTCCAGAGAAAACATGAAATATAAATTCCAGAATTGAAGAAGGCCTATGAGTCACATGTAAGCCTATGAATCACATGAAACACTTCCCCACACCTTTCATATTATATTATGTATCTAGAAAATTATCTTACAACTATAAATGTCAATTAAAATGCCCATTATGAATACAATTAGATAAATATCAAGCCATTCTGAACACCCAAGAAATCAATCTGAGAACTTAGAGAACAAATTTCACATCTAGAAGGAAAAAATGGCAACATCAATGAAAGTAGAAACTACAGAGAGTTGATTAGGGGGGTAAAATAACTGTAGGTGCTGTGGATGAGAGGTAGCCCTGATCATGGAAAAAGGAGGGAGACAGAAAGAGAGAAAGGGAGAGTTAAAGAAATTTGCAGGGAATGCAGATGAAACATTATTTCCCCAAACCATTGACTGTGAAAAGGAGAGGCGCTGTCCACAACTATTTTTATAAGCAGGAGGGAGGGCTCAAAATATGAAGTTTTAGAAGTTCACACCATCACCAGGGTCATTCCTGGCATTCTTTGTGGTGCTTTTGTGGGGAAGCAGAGCTAGAGTCCTGGGAGGAGGCAGTGTGGTCTGATGATCCCATGGTTCATGCGACAAGAAACAGTTCCAATTACTGGAGTGACTTTAGAAGTCATGGCACAACTGCTTCAGGGATTTGGGATCTGGTGGGCACCAACATTCTACTTTGGTCACTACTATAGAAACAAAGATACATGATGAGGGCAGCAAACCTTTGTGCTTGCTTTTTGCAGCACTATACCATAAACTTTTAACCACTGAGCAGTCCTGCAACTGCTTTTCTGGGACAAACCCACAACAGCCAGAGTGCAGTAACACCAAACCCCAGAGGATCAGTGCAGGTCATTGCTGTGCTGGTACCTAAAATTTGGAGTTTTGAAACCCAACCTAATGGCCTGAGATAAAATACAAGAGTACTATACCACCTGGCAGGCAGACAGTTTGGACCCTAACAGGGTGAAGGTGGGGATCTGACAGAAGCTGGCAGTACAAGAGGGGAGATTGTTTGCTCTTCTGCGAGGGCCTCCTGAAGAGTGGCAGGTACAAACTGACCATACAGGGCTGCAAAGCTTTACCTCCAGAGGGAATAGGATCTAGCTTACTTTTTTTTTTTTTTAATATTTTACGTATTTTCTTGAGAGAGAAAAGGCAGGAAAGCAAGCAAGCAAGGGAGTAGGGAGCAGAAGGAAAGGGAGAAACAGGTTCCATATTAACCAGGAATCCCTATGCGAGGCTCAATCCCAGTACCTGATATCAATATCATAACCTGAGACAAAGACAGATGCTTAACTGACTGAGTCACTCAGGCACTGTAGGATCTAGCTTCCTTTAATGGGAGACCCAACCACATCCAGTTCAAACTTGCTACACACAGGGCAAAGTCCAAAGAGTCCCCACAGCAGGAAAGGAGAAACTCTGCAGAAGACTGGCCTGAGGGAAAGAATAGTCAAAACACAACACCAGATTGCACACTCTGAAAAACCTCCTGAAGCCCAAGAAAATATAGGACCTCTTCTCAATATAGCCATTACTCTCAGGAGCAGAAACATAACAGGCTTTCTTAACACACACACACACACACACACACACACACACACACAGTGACCTAGACAAAAATAACAAGATGGGGGAATTCACCCCAAAAGAAAAAACATAAAGGAGTAATGACCAAGGATTTAATCAAAATTGATATAAGCAACTGCCTGAAACAATATTTAAAACATCAATCATAAGGATGCTAGCTGGATTAGCATATAAGATACTAGAGAATCTCTTACTGCAGAGATGAAAGAATGAAAAACTAGTTAAGCCAAGA
Source organism: Mustela putorius furo (assembly GCF_011764305.1). Taxonomy (NCBI): domain Eukaryota; kingdom Metazoa; phylum Chordata; class Mammalia; order Carnivora; family Mustelidae; genus Mustela; species Mustela putorius. Next base: position 25,391 of record NW_025422451.1, on the reverse strand, counting down.
TTAAAAATGCTATAACTGAGATGCAAAACTGACTGAATACAATGACAACAAGGATAGATGAAGCACAGGAATGAATCAGTGATATAGATGATACAAGTATTGAAAATAATGAAGCTGAAAAGAAGAGGGAAAGAAAAGTATTGGATCAAGAAGATAGACCTAAGGAACTCAGCAAATCCTCAAAGTGTAATAACATGAATGTCATATAAGTTCCAGAAGAATAAGAGACAGAAGAAGGGGCAGGGTGTTTATTTGAGCAAATGATTGCTGAAAAGTTCCCTAATTGTGGGGAAGGAAATGGATATCAAAATTAAGAGACACAGAGAACTCCCATAAAATTCAACAAAAGCCAACCCACACCAAGACTTATCATAGTCATATTCTCAGAATACACAGACAAGGAAGGAAACCTCAAATGAGCACAGAGGATAAAAGTCCTCAACCTGCAAGGGAGGACAAATCACGTACGTAAAAGATCTGTCCATGTAGGCCAAAAGACAGTGGCCCAATGTGCTGAATGGGAAAAATTCACAGCCAAGAATACTTTATCCAGTAAGGCTTTCACTCAAAAGGAGAGATAGAGTTTCCAAGACAAACAAAAACAAAGGGCTTCACGACCCCTAAACAGCCCTGCAAGAAATATTAAAAGGGATCCTTTGAGTGGGAAAGAAAGACCAAAAGCAATGAAGACTAGAAAGGAACAGAAAACATCACAAGGAACACCAAATTTACAGATAATATAATGTAACTAAATACATATCTATCAATAATCACTCTGAATGTAAATAGAATAAATGCTCCAATCAAAAAACAAGGGGTATCAGAATGGATTAAAAAAAATCTATATGCTGCCTACAAGAGACTATTTTATTTTATTTATTTTATTTTATTCTAATCTTTTAAAGACTTATTTATTTAAGAGAGAGAGGAAGAAGGGGCAGAGGTTGAGGGAGAGAAATCCTCCAGCAAACTTGCCACTGAGGATGAAGTCCAACGCATGATTCGATTCCAGAACCCTGAGATCATGATCTGAGCTGAAATCAAGAATTGGAATCTTGGGGGAGGAGTCAAGATGGCGGAGAAGTAGCAAGCTGAGACTGCTTCAGCTAGCCGGAGATCAGCTAGATAGCTTATCTAAAGATTGCAAACACCTGAAAATCCATCGGCAGATCGAAGAGAAGAAGAACAGCAATTCTGGAAACAGAAAATCAACCACTTTCTGAAAGGTAGGACCGGCGGAGAAGTGAATCCAAAGCGACGGGAAGATAGACCCCGGGGGGAGGGGCCGGCTCCCGGCAAGCGGCGGAGCAACCGCGCACAAAATCAGGACTTTTAAAAGTCTGTTCCGCTGAGGGACATCGCTCCAGAGGCTAAACCGGGGCGAAGCCCACGCGGGGTCAGCGTGGCCTCAGGTCCCGCAGGGTCACAGAAGGATCGGGGGTGTCTGAGTGTCGCAGAGCTTGCGGGTATTGGAACGGGAAAGCCGGCTACAGAGACAGAGCTGACAGTAAGCTCGCAGCTCCGTGTTACCTTGAACCGGTCGCAGGCTCGGTGAGCTCGGAGCGCGGGCCGGAGGTCAGGCAGACGGGAGTGACTGGGCGCTGTTCTCTGAGGGGCGCACTGAGGAGTGGGGCCCTGGGCTCTCGGCTCCTCCGGCCGGAGACCAGGAGGCCGCCATTTGTATTCCCGTCCTCTGGAACTCTACGGAAAGCGCTCAGGGAACAAAAGCTCCTGAAAGCAAACCCGAGCGGATTACTCACCCCGGCCCCGGGTAAGGGCGGTGTAATTCCGCCTGGGGCAAAGACACTTGAGAATCACTACAACAGGCCCCTCCCCCAGAAGAACAACAAGAAATCCAGCCGAGACCAAGTTCACCTACCAAGGAGTGCGGTTTCAATACCAAGGAGAGCAGCAGAATTCCAGAGGAGGAGAAAGCCAAGCACGGAACTCATGGCTTTTTTCCTGTGATTTTTTTTAGTCTTGCAGTTAATTTAATTTTTTCGTTTTCATTTTTTTTTTTTTTTTTTTTTTTTTTCTCGCCTTCGGGTAAAATTTTTTTTTTTTTTTTTACTGTTACCTTTTTCTTTTTTAACGATTTTTTTACTAGTTTATCTAATATATATATATATATATATATTTTTTTTTTTTTTTTACATTTTTCTTAGGTGTTTTCTTTTTTTAAAAATTCTTTTCTTTTCTTTTTTTTTTTTTTTTTCTTTTTTCTCTCTTCCTTTTTGAACCTCTTTTTATCCCCTTTCTCCCCACTCACGATTTTGGATCTCTTCTAATTTGGTTAAAGCATATTTTCCTGGGGTTGTTGCCACCCTTTTAGTATTTTACTTGCCCCTTCATTTACTCTTATCTGGACAAAATGACAAGACGTAAAAATTCAACACAAAAAAAAGAACAAGAGGCAGTACCGAAGGCTAGGGACCTAATCAATACAGACATCGGTAATATGTCAGATCTAGAGTTCAGAATGACAATTCTCAAGGTTCTAGCCGGGCTCGAAAAAGGCATGGAAGATATTAGAGAAACCCTCTCGAGAGATCTAAAAGCCCTTTCTGGAGAAATAAAAAGAACTAAAATCTAACCAAGTTGAAATCAAAAAAAGCTATTAATGAGGTGCAATCAAAAATGGAGGCTCTCACTGCTAGGATAAATGAGGCAGAAGAAAAAAGAATTAGTGATATAGAAGACCAAATGACAGAGAATAAAGAAGCTGATCAAAAGAGGGACAAACAGCTACTGGACCACGAGGGGAGAATTCGAGAGATAAGTGACACCATAAGACGAAAACAACATTAGAATAATTGGGATTCCAGAAGAAGAAGAAAGTGAGAGAGGGGAGCAGAAGGTATACTGGAGAGAATTATTGGGGAGAATTTCCCCAATATGGCAAAGGGAACGAGCATCAAAATTCAGGAGGTTCAGAGAATGCCCCTCAAAATCAATAAGAATAGGCCCACACCCCCGTCACCTAATAGTAAAATTTACAAGTCTCAATGACAAAGAGAAAATCCTGAAAGCAGCCCGGGGAAAAGAAGTCTGTAACATACAATGGTAAAAAATATTAGATTGGCAGCTGACTTATCCACAGAGACCTGGCAGGCCAGAAAGAGCTGGCATGATATTTTCAGAGCACTAAAAACGAGAAAAAACATGCAGCCAAGAATACTATATCCAGCTAGGCTATCATTGAAAATAGAAGGAGAGATTAAAAGCTTCCAGGACAAACAACAACTGAAAGAATTTGCAAATACCAAACCAGCTCTACAGGAAATCTTGAAAGGGGTCCTCTAAGCAAAGAGAGAGCCTACAAGTGGTAGATCAGAAAGGAACAGAGACCATATACAGTAACAGTCACCTTACAGGCAATACAATGGCACTAAATTCATATCTCTCAATAGTTACCCTGAATGTGAATGGGCTAAATGCCCCTGTCAAAAGACACAGGGTATCAGAATGGATAAAAAAACAAAACCCATCTATATGTTGCCTCCAAGAAACACATTTTAAGCCCGAAGACACCTCCAGATTTAAAGTGAGGGGGTGGAAAAGAATTTACCATGCTAATGGACATCAGAAGAAAGCAGGAGTGGCAATCCTTATATCAGATCAATTAGATTTTAAGCCAAAGACTATAATAAGAGATGAGGAAGGACACTATATCATACTCAAAGGGTCTGTCCAACAAGAAGATTTAACAATTTTAAATATATCTATGCCCCCAATGTGGGAGCAGCCAACTATATAAACCAATTAATAACAAAATCAAAGAAACACATCAACAATAATACAATGATAGTAGGGGACTTTAACACTCCCCTCACTGAAATGGACAGGTCATCCAAGCAAAAGGTCAGCAAGGATATAAAGGCCTTAAATGACACACTGGACCAGATGGACATCACAGATATATTCAGAATATTTCATCCCAAAGCAACAGAATACACATTCTTCTCTAGTGCACATGGAACATTCTCCAGAATAGATCACATCCTCGGTCCTAAATCAGGACTCAACCGGTATCAAAAGATTGGGATCATTCCCTGCATATTTTCAGACCACAATGCTCTAAAGCTAGAACTCAACCACAAAAGGAAGTTTGGAAAGAACCCAAATACATGGAGACTAAACAGTATCCTTCTAAAGAATGAATGGGTCAACCGGGAAATTAAAGAAGAATTGAAAAAAATCATGGAAACAAATGATAATGAAAACACAACGGTTCAAAATCTGTGGGACACAACAAAGGCAGTCCTGAGAGGAAAATATATAGCGGTACAAGCCTTTCTCAAGAAACAAGAAAGGTCTCAGGTACACAACCTAACCCTACACCTAAAGGAGCTGGAGAAAGAACAAGAAAGAAACCCTAAGCCCAGCAGGAGAAGAGAAATCATAAAGATCAGAGCAGAAATCAATGAAATAGAAACCAAAAAAACAATAGAACAAATCAACGAAACTAGGAGCTGGTTCTTTGAAAGAATTAATAAAATTGATAAACCCCTGGCCCGACTTATCAAAAAGAAAAGAGAAAGGACCCAAATAAATAAAATCATGAATGAAAGAGGAGAGATCACAACTAACACCAAAGAAATACAAACTATTATAAGAACATACTATGAGCAACTCTACGGCAATAAATTTGACAATCTGGAAGAAATGGATGCATTCCTAGAAACATATAAACTACCACAACTGAACCAGGAAGAAATAGAAAGCCTGAACAGACCCATAACCAGTAAGGAGATTGAAACAGTCATTAAAAATCTCCAAACAAACAAAAGCCCAGGGCCAGACGGCTTCCCGGGGGAATTCTACCAAACATTTAAAGAAGAACTAATTCCTATTCTCCTGAAAAAAACTGTTCCAAAAAATAGAAATGGAAGGAAAACTTCCAAAACTCATTTTATGAGGCCAGCATCACCTTGATCCCAAAACCAGACAAGGATCCCACCAAAAAAGAGAGCTATAGACCGATATCCTTGATGAACACAGATGCGAAAATACTCAACAAAAATACTAGCCAATAGGATTCAACAGTACATTAAAAAGATTATTCACCACGACCAAGTGGGATTTATTCCAGGGCTGCAAGGTTGGTTCAACATCCGCAAATCAGTCAATGTGATACAACACATCAATAAAAGTAAGAACAAGAACCATATGATACTCTCAATAGATGCTGAAAAAAGCATTTGACAAAAAGTACAACATCCCTTCCTGATCAAAACTCTTCAAAGTGTAGGGATAGAGGGCACATACCTCAATATCATCAAAGCCATCTATGAAAAACCCACCCGCAAATATCATTCTCAATGGAGAAAAACTGAAAGCTTTTCCGCTAAGGTCAGGAACACGGCAGGGATGTCCATTATCACCACTGCTATTCAACATCGTACTAGAGGTCCTAGCCTCAGCAATCAGACAACAAAAGGAAATTAAAGGCATCCAAATCGGCAAAGAAGAAGTCAAATTATCACTCTTCGCAGATGATATGATACTATATGTGGAAAACCCAAAAGACTGCACTCCAAAACTGCTAGAACTTATACAGGAATTCAGTAAAGTGTCAGGATATAAAATCAATGCACAGAAATCAGTTGCATTTTCTCTACACCAACAGCAAGACAGAAGAAAGAGATATTAAGGAGTCAATCCCATTTACAATTGCATCCAAAACCATAAGATACCTAGGAATAAACCTAACCAAAGAGACACAGAATCTATACTCAGAAAACTATAAAAGTACTCATGAAAGAAATTGAGGATGACACAAAGAAATGGAAAAATGTTCCATGCTCCTGGATTGGAAGAATAAATATTGTGAAAATGTCTATGCTACCTAAAGCAATCTACACATTTAATGCAATTCCTATCAAAGTACCATCCATCTTTTTCAAAGAAATGGAACAAATAATTCTAAAATTTATATGGAACCAGAAAAGACCTCGAATAGCCAAAGGGATATTGAAAAAAGAAAGCCAACGTTGGTGGCATCACAATTCCGGACTTCAGGCTCTATTACAAAGCTGTCATCATCAAGACAGCATGGTACTGGCACAAAAACAGACACATAGATCAATGGAACAGAATAGAGAGCCCAGAAATAGACCCTCAAATCTATGGTCAACTAATCTTCGACAAAGCAGGAAAGAATGTCCAATGGAAAAAAGACAGCCTTTTCAATAAATGGTGCTGGGAAAATTGGACAGCCACATGCAGAAAAATGAAATTGGACCATTTCCTTACACCACACACAAAAAATAGACTCAAAATGGACGAAGGACCTCAATGTACGAAAGGAATCCATTCAAAAATCCTTGAGGAGAACACGGGCAGCAACCTCTTCGACCTCTGCCGCAGCAACATCTTCCTAGGAACAACGCAAAAGGCAAGGGAAGCAAGGGCAAAAATGAACTATTGGGATTTCATCAAGATCAAAAGCTTTTGCACAGCAAAGGAAACAGTTAACAAAATCAAAAGACAACTGACAGAATGGGAGAAGATATTTGCAAACGACATATCAGATAAAGGACTAGTGTCCAGAATCTATAAAGAACTTAGCAAACTCAACACCCAAAGAACAAATAAATCCAATCAAGAAATGGGCAGAAGACATGAACAGACATTTCTGCAAAGAAGACATCCAGATGGCCAACAGACACATGAAAAAGTGCTCCATATCACTCGGCATCAGGGAAATACAAATCAAAACCACAATGAGATATCACCTCACACCAGTCAGAATGGCTAAAAAATCAACAAGTCAGGAAAATGACAGATGCTGGCGAGGATGCGGAGAAAGGGGAACCCTCCTACACTGTTGGTGGGAATGCAAGCTGGTGCAGCCACTCTGGAAAACAGCATGGAGGTTCCTCAAAAATGTTGAAAATAGAACTGCCCTATGACCCAGCAATTGCACTATTGGGTATTTACCCTAAAGATACAAATGTAGTGATCCAAAGGGACACATGCACCCGAATGTTTATAGCAGCAATGTCCACAATAGCCAAACTATGGAAAGAACCTAGATGTCCATCAACAGATGAATGGATCAAGAAGATGTGGTATATATACACAATGGAATACTATGCAGCCATCAAAAGAAATGAAATCTTGCCATTTGCAACAACATGGATGGAACTAGAGCGTATCATGCTTAGCGAAATAAGTCAAGCAGAGAAAGACAACTATCATATGATCTCCCTGATATGAGGAAGTGGTGATGCAACATGGAGGCTTAAGTGGGTAGAAGAATAAATGAAACAAGATGGGATTGGGAGGGAGACAAACCATAAGTGACTCTTAATCTCACAACAAACTGAGGGTTGCCGGGGGGAGGGGGTTTGGGAGAAGGGGGTGGGATTATGGACATTGGGGAGGGTATGTGATTTGGTGAGTGCTGTGAAGTGTGTAAACCTGGTGATTCACAGACCTGTACCCCTGGGGATAAAAATATATGTTTATAAAAAAAAAAAAATTAAAAAAAAAAAAAAAAAAAAAAAAAAAAAAAAAAAAAAAAAAAAAAAAAAGAATTGGAATCTTAACTGACTGAGACACTCAGACACCCTAAGGCATTTATTTTAGACCTAAACTCACCTTCAGATTGAAAGTGAGGGGATGGAGAACCATCTCTCATGATAATGGGTGACAAAAAGCTGGAGTACCCATTCTTATATCAAACTAGATTTTAAACCAAATACTGTAACAAGAGATGATGAATGGCACTATATCATAATTAAGGGGTCTGTCCATAAGAAGATCTAACGATTTTAAGTGTTTATGCCCCCAATACGGAAGAACCCAAATATGTAAATCAGTGAATAGCAAACATAAACCCATTGCTAATAAAATAATAATAGTAGGGGACTTTAACACCCCACTTACATCAATGGTCAGATCATCTAAGCAGAAAATCAACAAGGAAACAATAGTATTGAACTACACACTGGACCAGATGGATCTATATCTATCTATATCTATTTCTATGCCTATAGAAATATGTATAGAAATATCTATAAAAATATATAATATCTATATAAATAGATATAGATAGATATAGATATTCAGACATTTTGTCCTAAAGCGGCAGAATACATATTTTTTTGAGTACACATATAGCATTCTCTAGAATAGATCACATTCTGGGTCACAAATCAGTCATCAACAAGTACAAAAAGACCGAGATGATACTATGGCATGTTTTTAGACCACAGGGTTATGAAACTTGAAGTCAACCACAAGAAAAAATTTGGAAAGAGGACAGTTATATGGAGGTTAAAGAACATCCTGTGAAAGAATGAATGGGTTAACCAGGAATTCAAAGAAGAAATTAAAAACTACATAGAAGCACATGAAAATAAAAACATGACAGTCCATGTGGTGCCTGGGTTACTCAGTAGGTTAAGCATCTGCTTTCAGTTCAGGTCATGATCCCCAAAATATCAAGATCTATAACATCAATCATTTATAAACTTACCATTTTCTCTGGTGACTTTCTCAAGAGTGACTTGATGTAAAAAAAATAGCACCATGATTAGAAGGGCAGTTAACATCATCTTGGACAATTTAGTCATTATGCTACAAGATGTGAAATATGGAATCCCAGAGACCAAAGATGACTCCTGTATGCTTAAAAGTGTTTTTCTTTACTTATTTCCTGCAAACAAACAGAAAAACCATTACTCAGGTAGTTTTCCTCAGGAAGCTGACCTCTACGATTTCCTAGGGATATAAGTCAAAATTGCTATCCAGGCTTAGCCTATGGTGGTAAATCGAGGACAAAGTTGGGGTTGGAAGGAGCTTCTGTTCTGGATCAGATGTGCACTTTGAGAAAGGGAATATCATTCATTAGCCCCAATTCAGGAGACTTCAGGAAGTCCTGCCTGATTACAAGACTTCTGTCACCCCTATTTTCCTGAAGGAGGTGTGAAAAGCTAGAAGATATAGAGAAGATCTTAATTTGCCTGAGTGAATTCATGAGTGGGTTTTGAGTGAGAGATTTAGATTGGAGAGAGGGCCCAGGGAAGAAAGAGATTCAGAATGTTCTAATCTGACAGAAAACAAATTTTCTTCTGGAAAGGCAGTGATAGGTGAAATAAGGGATCTAAGGAAAAATATAAGGACCACGGAATGGTCTATCATAAACAGGATAAAGCTACATAATTTCTAAGAACCAGAGAGAATAGGATGAACACCTAGTATCTAAGGTTGGAGAGGAGTACAGCTTTTTATTTTAGAAGAATCCTTAATATTTTCTAACTAGAGAAAGGATATAGTTAGAACAAATATAGACTAATCATGAGGGGGAAAGACATTACATGGAGACACTTTCTCCTGTCCCTATTGACATTTCTCAGCTTCTTCATGAACACACACACACACACACACACACACCAACTCTGACATTTTTCCCCACTGTATAAATCTCTTTTCACTCACCTTGCTTAATCACCAACCCCAAAATATTAGTTTCTTGGGAAACACTGGACAGCTAACTTCTCCTCTTGAACCCCCTCTGAAATACTGAAACCCATTACTCAGAAGCTTCACTCAGCATTCAGTTGCCTTCCTTTCTGTAGTGCAACAAACAGGAACGTGAGAGTGACATAAGGACATGGAATATCAGGGAGTGTACTCTAACCAGTACTTTGCCCTTCTCCTTTTATATGATGGTAATAAAGACCTCACATGACCATAAAGACAATATTTAATCCAAATATTTATATGCTGTTTTGAGTGTGAATGAAGGCACACACACACACACACACACCCCTTCTGAAGAATGGCTTTTTTTCCTGCTTTTATTGTGTATATTATTATTTTCAAAATAACAGCATATAGTAGAAAGTTAAGTGAAACATTCTCACACCAACTTCCTGAATCAACATATATACCTTGTTTAGAGTAAGGATTGGGTATATCTGCTACTTCTACAATTTTTTATAGTCTAGCATAATTAATTTCCCCAGGATGTTGAGAGCAGCTGATTTTTACTTTTACATCCCATGCCCCCAAACTATATATAACCTGTCTATGTAAAAAGTTACTGCCGATATTTACAATCAGCATGTTTGCTTTCTCCAAGATGTTCCATGCATTAAATAAATGTCAGTCCACAGAATTATATATTATAATTATAATTATATTATAATAGTTGTTCCAGGTAAGAACTCAGGAACTATCCACCTTCCATGTTTTTGGATTACCTGCACTGTTTAGACCCTTAGGACACACTAAATCCTAGGGATCATAAACTGAATTTACCAGATATCTCTTGATTTCTTGGATTTGTTCCCAGGATTGAATCAAACTGAGGGATTGAAGATCCCCAACTGGCCCTGTGGACTCTGATCTCCTCACATTGCTATCAGCATCATGGATATTTTTGGCCTTGAAGTAGTTTGTTCCAAGTGTGAAAAAACCTTACATAGTCCTTCCTTTCAGGTGGGAAATTGCATGACTTTGTGAGATAAATTCTTAACCCATCTTCTCCTGTCATTTAGAGTTGAAAAAATGTGGGCACAAAACACTTGTAGGTGAGAAATGCAAAAATGTGCTGTTTGGAGACTGCTTTTTTAGATTAATGGTCTTGCATGAACAAGAAACCATTAGAAGAGCAAACTGCACAAAAAAAATTTTCTTTGCTTTGGAGAATTTCAGGGATTTGAAGGAATTTATGGCCTTGCAACTGCACAGATATCAGGATATCCACATACTGTTTCTCACATGTCTCAGCCTGTGAGCTTAATAATTGCTAGTAACTCTCTCACTACTGGTTGAGTTGTTAGCTCCATTGCCAGTATAAAAAACAAAATGTTAAACAGGAAAAATCTAAGCCAAAAAGTAATACCCAAGTTCTACCACAAAAAATCCATTAAAATTATCAGGAATTTCCACCAAGTAAATCTACTATAATTCTGACCTGCTCAAGTAAGAGACTTTGGCCACTGTTGACTAGAGCAGGGGAGTTGGTTTCTCTATCATTAATCTTTATAAAGGCCAGGAAAAAATCAACAAGTACATTATTGGAGCTCTTTCACTTTAAATCTTGACCTTACTTGGTAAAAACAACTACTCTTTAATTGTGTATTTTTAAATTATTAATATGTAGTTAGTCAGCATATATTACATCATCTGTTTTTGATGTAGTGTTCAACAATTCAGTGGTATTAAAGTAATTTTTAATTAAAATTTAATTAGCCAAGGTACAGTACATTATTAGTTTTTGATATAATATTCAATGATTCATTAGCTGAATATAACACCCAGTGCTCATCATATCACGTGCCCTTTTTAAAACCTATCACCTAGTTATTCCAATCCCCCCATCCACTTCCCTTTCTGTAACCCTCTTTCCCAGAGTCCAGAGTCTCATATGGTTTGTATCCCTCTCTGATTTCTTCCCATTCAGTTTTCAATTCCTTTCCCTATTGGTCTCTGCACTATTCCTCATGCTCCACATAGAAGTGAAACCATATGATAATTGCATTTCTCTGATTGACTTATTTCACTTAACATAAATACTTCTGCTTTTTAAATTTATTCACTGTCTGAAACAGATATACCACTTCTCTGTATAACTATATTTGCATTTTAGTTTTTAGCACTTCTGTTTGAGTTTTTTTTTTCTTTCCACACTTTAGATTTTGTGCTTGTGTTACCTTAAATGTGCACTCCATGGTTATCCTGTTGTCACCAGGTCTCCAGTTGATGCATCACACCTTCCACTGAGGCAGATCAGGAAATGCCATTGTATGCAGTTCTACAGGTACATAGCATTCTCTCAAAATTTATTTCCAACAATGGAATTAAATTATATATCAAATTAAGGGACAGTAATTTGTCCCTTGTAATTGTCAGAGAACAATTTCTTTCATAACCAGCTTGTTCTCATTTTATTAGTTTATGCTACTTGCACCTCAAAATTATAGGAAGTTGTACACCGCCCCCCCTCTTCTCCTCTTGCCTTTGCTGACCTCCTGTACTGCTCTAGCACCTAGTAATTGTCTTATGGAAAATTATAACCCTCATTTTAAGAGTCTCTACTTTCCCATTCATTTCTTTAATTCCACCTCATTGTCCAATGTGCTGTCAGAAGCAGAGTCCCTCTGCTTGGGCCAAGCCTCTTGCCAGAATCATCACATGTCCCTGGAAATAAAATGGTCATTGAATCACTAATCTAGTACAGCAAGTCAATATTAACTCTGCAGCTTTTTAAATTTTTCAATATAAGATTCTCATTCAATTCGCTAATTTTTCAAGTTGTTTGTAGAGAGTATTATCCTGCTGTTATCCCCACATTTTACCCATACAAGCAAGCCAGCAATTAATTATATTTTTTGAGAGAGAGAGAAAGACCACAAGGGTGTGGGGGGAATAGAAGAAGAAGGAGAGAGAAAATTTTAAGCAGGTTGCACACCCAGCAGGGAGCTTGACATGAGGCTTGATCTCACCATCCTGAGATCATGAGCTGAGCTAAAATCAAGAGCTGGTTACATAACTAATGGAGCCACCCAAGTACCACAGTTAATTACATTTTTAAGTGGAACAAACTTTAATGTGAATTTTCCCTATTTAACTTGATTAAATTTTATATGATAGAAGCCAAATTCCACCTATCATGTTTATCCTTTCCATATAACATTTTAAATAAAAAGAATTAGAGAGTGTGGGGGCAAGATGGGCAACAGAGTAGGGAACCTCATTTCATCCAGTCCCCTTGAATTTAGCTGGATATCGATCAAAAACATTCTGATCACACACAAAATTCAACCTGAGATGTAAGAAGATTTATCTGGATTTCCACAAGCAGAAAAAAAAGACTACTTTTGCAAGGTAGGAGGTGTGGAACCTTGAATCTTTGGGAGAAATATCCAAAGATAAATGGAGCCGGAACAGAACCTCCATAAGCTGGCCATTGGAAAGTGATTCAATGGAGCAGAAAATCAGGACTCTTGGAAATCTCATCTAATGAGAGGGACCCCCTTCTGAAAATAGCACAGGATATGAATGGGGAAGAATTCTAGGTGGATCATTGTGGTCTCAGGATTTCCAGGAGACTCAGAAAGAATGGGGATTCTGAAATGATAGAGTGCCCAAGTGGGAAGCAGGGGTGGGAGACTGGTTATGTTCAGCGAGCCCAGAAGGGATTCTCAGCTCTGGTCACCATAAACTGTTAGCTGAGCAGATAGGGAGACTGCCCTCTGCCTGAAGACCCTGAAAAGGACTAGAAGGTGCAGGATGTTTAGCATCCTAGGGCAGCTCTAAAATAGCTTGTGCTCATGACAGGTATAGCTCTCAGGGTGGTGTGACCCCTGAAAGGACATTGGAGGCAGTAGTACCTAGCATTAACTAAGAGCTGTGGAAGAGGGTGCATGCATAAGCCCACAGCTGCTAGCAGTTGCAAAGTCACAAAGCGCAGAAACGCTTGTCTCCTTGATTCCCCCCGGAAGAGCTATATAGTGTGCATGATATGTTTGAGTTTGTGGAGTTTAATGCTCACAGAGTTGGAGATGGTTTGACCTGGAGGATTTGTTGAGGGAGGAGACCACGAGGTTGTGTGGCTCTGGGCGGTGGATTCCTGCAGGGCCATGTTTGCACTGAGCCTCCAAAGAAAAGCAGAAAGATGCCAGGGAACAAAAAGCCACACAGCCAACATGCTCACTTTAAGCCCATCCCCCCTGACAAAGTGTGGTGTGCAACTCCACTCCAGCACAGGCACCTGAGAAGCAGAGAAACAGGTCTTCCTCAGACAACAGACTGGAAGAACAGGTGAATGATAAGCTTATTTCCCTTAACTTATTGGCATATAACTGTTGATAATAACTTCTGATGATTGTTTCTAATTCCTTGGTGCTAGTTGTGATCTCTCCCTTTTCATTCATAATTTTATTAATTTGGGACTTCTGTCTTTTCTTTTGGATTAGTTTGGCCAATGGTTTATCAATCTTATTGATTCTTTTAAAAAACCAGCTTCTAGTTTCATCGATATATTCTACTGTATCTCTAATTTCTATCTTATTGATCTCTGCTCTTATCTTAATTATTTCCCTTCTTGTGTGTGGAGTTGGCTTATTTTGTGTTGTTGATTCTCCAGTTCTTTAAGGTGTAAGACAACTGGTGTATTCTGGGTTTTCTCAATTTTTTTGAGGGAGGTTTGGGTGGCAAGGCGTTTCCCCTTAAGACTGCCTTTGCTGTATCCCATAGGTTTTGGACAGAAGTGCCTTCATTTTTATTGTTTTCCATGCATTCTTCAAGTTCTTCTTTGATTTCCAGGTTGATCCAAGGATTCTTAAGCAAGGTGGTCTTTAGCTTCCAGCTGTTTGAATTCCTTCCAAACTTTTCCTTGTGGTTGAGCGCCAGTTTCAAAGCATTGTGATCTGAGAATATGCAGGGAATAATCCCAATCTTTGGTATCAATTGAGCCCTGATTTGTGACCCAGTATGTAGTATATTCTGGAGAAAGTTCCATGTGCACTCGAGAAGAAAGAGAATTCTGTTGTTTTAGGGTGAAATGTTCTGTATATATCTATGAGGTCCATCTGGTCTAATGTGTCATTCAATGCTCTTGTTTCTTCATTGATTTTTGCTTGGATGATTTGTCTATTACTGAGAGTGGTGTGTTAAGATCTCCTACTATTAATGTATTAATATCAATATGACACTTTAACTTGATTAACAGTTTTCTTATGTAATTGGCTGCTCCCATATTGGGGGCATAAATATTTATAATTGTTAGATCTTCTTGGTAGATAGTCCCTTTAAGAATGATGTAGTGTCCTTCTGTATCTCTGACTACAGTCTTTAGCTTAAAATCTAATTTATCTGATATGAGAAATCATTACTCCAGCCTTCTTTTTGAGGCCCATTGGCACAAAAGATTGCTTCGCCAACCTTTCACTTTCAGTCTGGAGTTATCCATAGTATTCAAAATGGGTCTCTTGTAGACAAACATATGGATGGGTCCTGTCATTTTATCAGTGCATTTAGGCCATTGACATTAAGAGTGATTATTGGGAGATGCGTTTTTTATTGACATGTGTTACCTGTGAAGTCTTTGTTTCTATAGATTGTCTCCATATATTTCTGTTTCAATTATACTATAAGCATTTTTCCTCTTCTACAGAACCTCCCTTAATATTTTTCCTGCAGTGTCGACTTGGTGGTCACATACTTTTTTAAACCTTGCCAGTCTTGGAAGCTCTTTATCTCTCCATCCATTTTGAACACCAGTATTGCTAGATAAAGTATTCTTGGCTGCATGTTCTTCTCATTTAGTGCCCTGAATCCTCTTGCCCAGCCATTTCTGGCTTGCCAGGTTTCTGTGGACAAATCTAATATTATTCTGATGGGCTTTCTTCTGTACATAAGGAACTTCTTTGCCCTAGCTTCTTTCAAGAGTTCCTGTATACAACTATGATTCATCATTTTCACTGTCAGGTGTCTCGAGGTCTTTCTAGATACTATGATCTCGGGGGGATGCCTTTCTGCCTCTAGTACTTTGAACGCTGGTTCCATTCAGGAGATTGGGAAAATTTTCATGGATAATTTGTTTCAGCTATATCTTCTTGACTTCTTTCTTTCTCCTCCCCCTCAGGGATTCCAATAATTCTGACATTTGTACGTTTCATGGCATAATTTTATTTCCCTAATTCTGTTTTTTGTGGCTTCTAAGCTGTTTGTTCCAGGCTTCCTCCTGATCCTTTCTCTCTATCTCTTTGTCCTCCAGATCACTAATTCTATCTTCTGCCTCAGTTACCCTAGCTTTTAGAGAATTTAGATTAGATTGGGACTCATTGAGAACATTGTGAACATCATCCCTGGTGGCTTTCACTTCTGCCCTAATCAATTCCATTTTGTCATCCAAGGCTTTCTCAAACCTTGCTACTGCCTGGATAATTGTTAGCCTGAATTGCCTTTCTGACATACTGTCTATGTCCATATCCAATAGCTCTAATGCAGAAGGCCCAGTCTCTGAATTTTTCTTCTGTTGGGCATTTCTCCTCCTAGTCATTTTGGTGAGAGATGGCTGAATGGATATGTAGCTGAATGTATCAACCATGGTGCAGGCAAGGTGCATCCAGGGATGCTTCTGAACAATTGAGTTCCCACCAAGAAGAAAGAAAAAGAGAGAGAGAGAGACAGAAAAAAAAAGAAAAAAGAAAGAAAGATAGATTAGGAACACGACAAGGAAGGCCACTATCACCACTCTTGTTCAACATAGTATTAGAAGTCCTAGCAACAGCAATTAGACAACAAAGAAAAATAAAAGGTATCCAAATTGGCAATGAAGAAGTCAAACTCTCTCTATTCACAGATGACATGATACTTTATATGAAAAACCCAAAGGAATCCACCTCCAAACTACTAGAACTCATACAGCAATTCAGTAATGTGGCAGGATACAAAGTCAATGTACAGAAATCAGTGGCTTTCTTATACACTAACAATGAAAACATACAGAAAGGGAAATTAGAGAATTGATTTCCATTTACTATAGCAACCGAGAACCATAAGATACTTGGTAATAAACCTAACCAAAGAGGTAAAGGATCTGTACTTGAGGAACTACAGAACACTATGAAAGAAACCAAAGAAGACACAAAAAGATTGAAGACCGTTCCATGCTCTTGAATCAGAAGAATAAACACTGTTAAAATGTCTATATTGTCTAGAGTAATCTGTACTTTCAATGCATTCTGATAAAAATTCCACTGTTATTTTCAAAGAGCTAGAGAGCAATAATCGTAAAAAATTTATGTGGAATCAGAAGAGACACTGAATTGCTAAGGAAAGTGCTGAAAAAAAACAAAAAACAAAACTGTTGGGCATCACGTAACCTGATTTCAAAGCTTTACTACAAAGCTGTGATCACCAAGACAGCATGGTACTGGCATAAAAACAGACACATAGACCAGTGGAACACAGTAGAGAGCCCAGATATAAACCCCTAACTCTATGGTCAAATAATCTTCTACAAAACAGGAAAAAATATCCAGTGGAAAAAAGACAGTCTCTTCAATAAATGGTGCTGGGAAAATTGGACAGCTATATGTAGAAGAATGAAATACTACCATTCTATTACACTGTACACAAAGATAAACTAGAAATGGATAAAAGACCTCAACGTGAGACAGGAATCCATCAGAATCATAAAGAACATAGGCAGTAACCTTTCTGATATCAGCAACAACAGCAACTTCTTTCAAAATATGTCTCCAAAGGCAAGGAAACAAAAAACGAAAATGAACTTTTGGGACTTCATCAAGATCAAAAGCTTCTGCACAGCAAAGGAAACAGTCAACAAAACAAAGAGGCATCCCACGGAAAGGGAGAAGATATTAGTTGCAAATGACAGTACAGACAAAAGGTTGATATCCAGGATCTATAAAGAACTCTAATTCAACACACACCAAACAGATAATCTGTCAAAAAATGGGCAGAAGATATGAGCAGACACTTCTCCAATGAAGACATACAAATGGCTATCAGACATATGAAAAAAATATTCATCATCACTAGTCATCAGGAAGATTCAAATTAAAACCACCTTGAGATACCACCTTACACCAGTTAGAATGGCCAAAATTAGCAAGACAAGAAACAACATGTGTTGGAGAGGATGTGGAGAAAGGGGAACCCTCTTAAACTGTTGTTGGGAATGCAAGTTGGTGCAGCCACTTTGAAGAACAGTGTGGAGATACCTCAAGAAATTAAAAATAGAGTTTCCCTAGGACCCTGCAATTGCACCACTGGGTATTTACCCCAAAGATACAGATGTAGTTAAAAGAAGGGCCATCTGTATCCCAATATTTATAGCAGCAATGTCCACAGTCGCCAAACTGTGGAAGGAAACAAGATGCCCTTCAACAATGAATGGATAAGAAAGATGTGGTCCATATACACTTTGGAGTACCTCCATAAGAATGTCTCCATCAGAAAGGATGAATGCCCAACTTTTGTATCAACATGGATGAGATTGCAAGAGATTATGCTGAGTGAAATAAGTCAAGCAGAGAGAGTCAACTAATGGTTTCACTTACTTGTGGAGCATAACAAATAACATGGAGGACATGGGAAGATGGAGAGGAGAAGTGAGTTGAGGGAAATTGGAAGGGGAGATGAAACATGAGGAGACTATGGACTCTGAAAAACAATCTGAGGGTTTTGGAGGGGGGTCAGGGGTGGGAGTTTTGGGGATCCTGGTGGTGGGTATTATGGAGGGCATGTATTGCATGGAGCAGTGGGTGTGGTTGCATAAAACAATGAATTCTGTTACACTTAAAAGTAATGTATATAAAGAAAAAAAATAGAAAGATAAAATAAAAGAGAAGACCCAGGCCCAAATGGGCTCCAAGTAAGATTTATGAAGTATTACAAACAAAAAAACAGACAAAAAAAAAGGACTGACAAAAAAAGATAACAAGAGAGGGAAAACAAAAAAACAAAAAAACAAAAACCAGCCCATCAAAAAAGAACCCCAAGTATAAGATTTATATTACTACTGGGACAAACACAAATTACACAGAAACCACTGACAGAAGAAAAAGATGGGAGAGTGGTTATAAATTCTCAGTGTGGCCGAAGAAGTTTATTTTGATTCTTCCGGGATGTATCTTGATATCTTTCTTGTTAAAGGACTGAACCTTCCATATTAAATAACTGGCTTACCTATAGTGGTAGCACTGATTGGGGAAATGGGATTAGCTTCTTAAGCTTATCTCTATATAAAATTTTTAAAAAATAATAAAATATAAATAAACATAAAATTAAAATAGAAAAGCAAAAGAAAAACCAGTGTATATGTTTCCAAAAGTTCAGGTAAAAGGTTTATTTATGGAATTTGATGTACTGAAACCATCTCATTGTGATGGTAAATAGGGGTTAAAAAGTTATATATTTAAAAAATGTGATAAAGAAGCAGAATAGTGGGAATGGGATTAAGAAATAAAAGTGTATCTATGAAAGTAGTGGTGGTAGTCCTCGCGTGTCTTTTATTTGTTTTTTTTGTTTTGTTTTTGGTTGGCTTTCCCTGCTGGGGGGGGAGGGCCCCTCCTGGGTGGAGCATTAACAAATACAATGGAGGACATGGGAAGTGCCTGGAGAGGAAGAAGGGAGCTTTCAGGCAATGCCCCGAGAGTTTAAGTTCTCCCCTTGGTGGCTTTTGATGGGTTTTTGGAGGTTTAGAGGGGATAAGCAAAACTGTGCCCAAACCTCCCACTTCAGAGAGAAGCCTTCAGTTTCTTTCCCTCAGCGGTTGCTCTAGAGCACATATAAATTCCCTATCTGCCACGGACAAGAGCACGTTCCCAGTCAGGTCACTGGGTCTCATGGGAGGAAAGGAAACTCCCACTTGTACCCACCAAAACAATGAGAAATACTAAGCCATGGCTGTCTGGGCAGGTCCAGACCACCAGGATAGGTTCCCAAGCACTGAGATATTTTCAAGCTTGGCCCAGGGTTGGGAGTGCTCAGGATGGCTCTAGGTCCGATTAGAGCACCTGCCTGGCCACCTGCACGCACTCTCTCAGCGGGAGCGTTGTGGGCAACATGCGTGGAGGGGAGTGAAAGAGGCCGTGGGTTCTGCCATCCGGCAGGCTCCTCACCCTTCATGGGCACTGCCACGCAGATTGCGCTCAGGTGATACCAGTGGCTCAGGGACCAAGACTTGGCTTCTTTGCTGCATTCGTCTCTGGCTCAGCACCAGCTTTGGCTGTCATGGGTTGGCAGCGGCCTTAAGCCCCTGTTTACCTAACCACTCTGAGGTCCTCCAAATTTCCCCCTACAATCCTTTGCTCTTTTTGATACACGTTTACCGCCCCTCTTCAGTTCTTCTGCCCCCATAGAAATCCAGAAGTGTATAATTCTAATCTACACGCTGATTTCATGGGGGATCAGAGTTCGTGGGTAGTTGAATCAGCTTCACTTTAGGGAAACAGGTTTGAAATGGCACCTCCTCCTACTTCTCTGCCAGTCTTTGTCTCCCCTCCCTTCCCTTTCCTTAACACCTACATTTTTAAGTCATTTTTTTCAAGTTCGATTTTCTTTCATTATATATGTTTTATAGAGTTTATTTATGTCACATAGTAGTAACTTTTTCACTCTATCCACTTTTACCTTTACCTGATAATGTGTATATTATATATATACACATATTATATGTATAGTGGTGTGTGGATGTATATATATACATGTTATGTGTGGTGATATATATAATTCTGTACTTTTGTGGGCCAATTGTGGGTTATAGTGTCTCCTTCATAACACTCAGACTAAAAATCACATTCAGGAATCAGGAAGAAGAGCACCGTTTTATCCACCGCTGAGACATTAAAATTACTCTCCCCAAACTTTCCCTCTCCCTCTTTTTTCTTTCTTTTTTATTGTTTTGGACTCCTATTAGTGCTTTGGTGGCATATTTGTGGGTATGATTTTGACCCCTTTGGATTTTTTCTAAGGTGCATTTTGCTTGGGATAATAGCTTGATATTTGGACTCTGTCCAATTTGTGTTTAACCAACCCTCAAGATGAATGACAAGGAGGAGGAAAAATCCCCAACAAAGGACAATAAACCAGCGGCAATGCCATTTGCCATCCAAACTAAGGGATATGGATATAAAGGCAAGATGTCAGATATAGATTGAAGTATAAAACAATTATGAGGTCAATAGCTAGTCTTGAAATAAGCATTAGATGACAATATAGGAACCTCTAAAGGGCAGAAATGAAATCTAATCAGGCCAAACTTATAAATGCTATTGAAAGAGCTGCAAGTCTAACCTGGATACTCTAACAGCCAGGATTAAATGAGGGCAGAACGAATTTAGTGATCTAGAAGATAAGCTGATAGCAAAGGAAGGAAATTGAGGAGGAGGTAGGGAGAGGACAGCCAGTTAGCCACAGGAAAAATAGACTTAGAGAGATCAATGACAACATGAAAGGTTCTAATGTCAGAATTATTGGAAACCCTGAGAGAGTGGAAGGAAGAGGGAGGAGGAGGGAGGGACTAAAAAGGTTATATTGAGCAATATCATGAGCTGAGAAATTCCTCAATATGGGGAAGGAAAACACGCATTCCTATCCTGAGTCAGGGAGGACCCTTCCCAAAATAAATAAAAACAGGTCAACATCTTGACTATAATAGTGTGAAGCTTTGCCAAAATTATCTTAGAACCAAGGGAATCAAACCTGCGGAGCAGCTAGGTGGAAGAGATTTCTTTAGACATGGAGGGGGAGGTACCTCAGAATACCACTCGGACATATCCAAAGAGAACTGGCACAAACAGAAAGGGTTGGCAAGACAGAATTCAGAATAGGAAATGAGAAGGAAAAAAAACATGTAGCCAAGAGTTACTTATCCAGCAAGGCTTTCATACCAGAACAGATGGAGGGGATAAAAGAGCTTCCAGGACTTTTCCGAAATGAGGGAGGGAATATGTGAACCACCAAATCAGTAATGCAAGAAGAAATATCAAGCGACATTCTATAATAAAAGGAGGAAGAAAAAAACCCCAGGAGTGATATAGACCAGAAATTAAAAGGAGGACAGTCTATAGAAACAGGGAATTTTACAGGTAACACCCAATAACACAAAAACTTCCTACCTTTTAATAGTTGTTATCATCGTGAACAAGATGATTATAAATGAGTAATACATTATTAATAGAATTCAACATTTCCACTCATGGCAAAATGCAGATCATCTAAGTAGAACATTCAGAAAAGAAAAATGAGCTTGTAAGGACACATTGGGACCAGATGGGTCTTTGTACATATCTACAAAAACATTCCATCTAAAATAGAGACTACTCATTCTTCTTGAGTGCACGTGAAATTTTCTCAACAAACAGATCACATTTAGTTGGGTCACAATTCAAGGTCTCAAACCAAAAGAGCTTGAGATGAATTCGCCTGTCTATTTTCAGACCACAATGCTTTGAATCTGAAAATGGAACTCAACAGGAAAAAACTTAGGAAGGAACACAAATACCCTTGGAAGAATTAAGAAGCATTCCTGCTAAGAATGAATGAGTTCAACCAGGAAATTCAAGAGGAAATTAAAACAATTCATTCAAACCAATGAAATGAAAACAACATTGGTTCAAAACCTATGGGATATTGCAAGATGGCAGTCCCAAGAGGCAAAAGAACATAGCCATCAAAGCCTTCTCAAAAATTTAGAAAAATCCCAAATGCACATTAAAGGACCTGGACAAAAAAAAAAAAAAAAAAAAAAAAAAAGCAAAGAAAGCTTATTTAAACCCAGCAGCAGAGAAGAGGAAAATAAATAAATAGTTAGAGCAGAAAACAAATGAATGTGAAACTTGAAGAATAGGTAGAATATATTAACAAAGTAGAAGCTGGTTCTTTGAAAGAATAATAGGATCAATGGAACTTTGCTTCGACTTCTTTCAAAGAAGAAAGAGAAAGGATCCACATTAATAAAATCATGAATGGAAATGGGGAGAAATCACTACCAAACCCAGGGAAATAGAGACAATTATTAGAACTTGATTGCCAGCAACATCTGCTCAAAAAACTAGGCAATATGGACAAAATGAACATATTCCTAGATACTTATAAACTACCAGACTGAAAAGTGAAGAAAATAGACAACCAGAACAGGACAAATTAACAAGCAAGGAAAATTGAAACAACAATAATCAAAAAGCTCCGAAAAAACCGAACGAGGAGTTTCAGGGATGAATGACTTCCAAGGGGAATTCTACCAAACCATTTAGAGAATTAATACCTAGTCTACTGAAGCTGTTCCAGAAAATAGAAATGGAAGGAAAACTTCCAAACTCATTATATGAGACCGTATTTACCCCCTGATCTGAAAACAGGCAAAGAACCTTCATCAAATAGGAGAATTACAGAACCAATGCTCCCTGATGGAACATGGAGGCCAAAATACTCAAGAAGATCCTACCTAATAGGCTCCAACGGTTACATTAAAAGAATTGTTTTGTCATTTCCCTGACCAGATGGGATTTATTCCTGAGATGCAAGTGTGGCTCAACATTCAGACAAATCAGTCAAAGTGATAGATCATATTACAGGACAGAAGAGACAAAGAACCATATGATTCTTCTCGATTGATTGTAGAGAAAGAACAATTGGCAGATGTACAGCCTACTTTCTCTGATAAAAACTCTTCAAAGGTAGGGACAAGAAGGAACATACTTCAGTGATCATAAAAAGACACCTGTGAAAAGATTAATGGTTGAATATCTTTCTCCATATAAAAAAACTGAGAACTTTTCCCTTAAAGGTCAGGAACACAAACAGGGATGCCCAGCACTCTCACACAACTTTGTCAACATAACTTAAATCCCTAGCCTCAGCAATCAGACACAGCAAAAAAAGAAATAACAAGGCATTTCAAATTGGTAAGGAAGAAGTAAAAACTCTCTTCTCTTTGCAAATGACATGATACGGTATGTGGAAATGACCCAAAAGCACTGCACTTCCAAATTACAAGCCACTCATATGGCAATTCACCAATGTGGTAGGATTGCAAAATCAATGCAAGAAATCAGCTGCACACTTCTAGTACACTAACAATGTGACTGAAGAACAAAGAAATTAAGGAATTGATTCCATTTACAATAGTACCTAAAACCATAAGGTATCTAGGAAAAAACACATAACCATAGGAGGTAAAAAAGTTAACGGGATCTCCATAGTCTAGAAAAAACTACAAGAACACACGACCCCCTTATGAAAGAAATTGAGGAAGAAGGATAAGAGATGGAAAAATGTTCTATGCCTCATGGATGGATTGGAGGAGATAAACGCTGTGAAAATCCTATGCTGCACCCCAAGCAGCAATCTACAATTTCAATCACAATCCCTATCAAAATATGGTGGACATTTTTTACTTCACACAGAGCTGAACAAACAATCCGAAAAGTAGTATCGTAGTAAGAAACTGGTTATAGGAACCACCAGAAAGATTTTCGAATACCCAGGGTGATTGGTTGAAAAAGAAAAAGCAAAACCAAAGCTGAAGGATCACAATGCTTGATTGCCCTTAATGCTTTGTAGTACAAAGCTGTGTGCATCAAGAGAGCATGGTATTGGCAAAACACAGACATAAAGAAACCAGACCAACTAAACCAAATGGTAACCAGACCAGAACAAAAAGCTGAAGAAATGGGTGCTCAACTCTAAATGGTCCAACTAATCAAAAACAACCACAACTAATCTATGACAAAAAGAAGTGAAAATAAATCCACATTGAGAAAGCAGGGAACTAGTATCCTCTCAAATAATTGGTGTGGTTGCTGCCTGTTTCTCAAATATTGGTGCTCTGGGAGTTCGCTATGGGGGAAAATTGGACGCCACAGCAAAGACTGATTATTGGATCATTCTCAACAGCATTACCCAATATCAACTCAAAATGGATATGCAATGAAACAGAAAATCCCTTTACAATCACGGTAGGAGACATCGGCAGTAACACTCGTCGAACATCAGGCCACAGGCAACTTCTTTCTTTCAAGATACGTATCTAAAAGCAAGGTAACACAAAAGCAAAAAATGAAGTTTTGGGGACTGGATCCAAGATAAAAAATCTTCTTCCCAGCAAAGAAACACGTCAGCAAACCTAAATTAGCAACCTACAAGGGTAGAATATATAAGGCAAATGAATGATAAATAAAGGACTGGTATCAGATCTATAAAGAACTTTCAAACTCAACACTCAAAAACAAATATTCTTGGGATTGCCTGGGGGCTTCAATCAATAAGATCTGCGTTGGCTCAGGTCATGATCCCAGGTCCTAGGGATCAAGGCCCCACATCCGGCTCCCTGCTCCTCTACAGGAAGACCCCTGCTTCTCCCTTCCCAAGGTCCGGTGTGTTCCGCTCTTGCTATGTCTCTCTGTCTTTCTCTCTCAAAAATAAAGAAAGAAAGAAATCCAGTCAAGAAATGGACAGAAGACATGAAAAAGACACTTCTCCAAAAGCGTACAAATAGCTAACATATACATGAAAAAATGTTCAACATCACTATCGATCAAGGAAGTACTAATCAAAACCACAATGTGATATTACCTTATGCCAGTTAGAATGGCAAAGATTAACAACACAGCAAACACAAATGTTGTTGAGGATGTGGAGAAAGGGAACCCTCTTACACTGTTGATGAGAATGCAAGCTGGTACAGTCCTCTGGAAAACAGTATGGACATTCCTCAAGATGTTAAAATGAGTTGCCTGCCCTATAGCCTAGTAATTGCACTACTGGGTATTTACTCCAAAGATATAAGCGTGGTGAAAAGAAGGAGCCACATACCCCAATGTTCATAGCATGCAATGTTCACAATAGCCAGACTGTGGAAGGAAGTGAGATGTCCTTCCAACAGATGAATGGCTAAA